>NC_056725.1:1837147113-1837447113 GCF_019279795.1 Protopterus annectens | reverse complement strand
GTGATTGTCGACACAAGTACTACACAGGCAGCACTTCCTAGACATTCCTGCAACTCCCTCAGTGTTGCTGCATGTTTCTGGGCAGCCTCCCTGACCAGTTTGCAACATGTGTTGTCATCTGTTTTGGATGGGCATCTGTTTCTTTTCTACATCACTGTTGTTCCATATTTAATACACCTCTAGATCACCATCTGCACTGTTTGCCATGGTGTATGCAATGGTGAGGTAAGGTTACTTTTCTCACTCCTGACTGCTACCTTTCAGATACGGAAGCCATTTCATGCTTTGTAAGATGTGTGCAAGCCATGTCTGCCTCTGTTGCAGGCAACTGGGACATTGTCATGAATATACTTCTTGAACAGCAGACCATTACTTGGTGTGACATTGAGGCCCTGTACTTGATGGCAGGTGTGTACTCAAGAAGAGTGAATGCTGTCAGTACATAACAAGCTGCCTCCACAATATGTTATTTGGAGTGTGTGCACACATATGCTTTCAGTGTTTTGTAAGGTTTGAACCTATATACTAATATAGGGTATATTTGTTGTCCTAACATAAGATTCTATATTACATATTCATTGCTCATGTTAGGATCACATTATAGGTTGTAAAAGGTGAGGAATGCATTATTGTGGTCTGCCGTTGTATATATCAGGAACAGTTGCCATCATAATAGTGGTGTATACACTGTTGTGTCCATTGTATAAGGGTAATGTTTCATACATGTCCCTACTGTAGGCCATTTGTCCCACCATTCTGTTTATCTCTGTCCACACATCTTGCACTGACAGGTTGTGAGGTATACTGCAGGAATCTTACATACCCTTCACATATGCCACCATGGTGACCACTGTGATGCAGTGCAATTAACACCAACAAAACTGAACGTGTACAGCATGCATTATGGGTAGATGTGTTAAATGTGTGCATGGCAAATGACAGGTCCTTAACATAGCCGGCGTACTGGCAAACCTGAACAAAACAACTCCATACTCACCAGCTACAGGCTGCTGTCCCAGTTGTATACCAGAGGGACCTAAATAGTCATGGGAGAGAAGTAATGTCAGTAGCCACTCCTGCGGCATTGGTACAGGATGGAAGCAGCATTTCAGCACATCAACAGTACAAACTCCAATACTAAGGATTATGCAGGCCATCAACATAGACATGCACATCTGTGCATTACCAAACTCCAGCAACAGATTATCTTATCTGGCATATGCATGTAGATACTATACAGATAAAAATGGATAAGCAACAGTGTTCTAGTAATGTACACTGGGGCCCTACCTGCACGCTCTGCGTCCATTGTGTGAGTTGCACCCACTTCCACAATGCTGTCTTCGGCTTCATGGCTTGTCCGGTTGGCAGGTGCCCCAAGGCTGGTGAGGAGCTCCTCAGCGTGTGTCCATGGGGGCTGGATGGCTTGACCCCCACCTGTGGCTAGCTGGTCCCTTGCAATGGTCAGTGCAATGATCCCGCACCTGCTCATATTTTCGGCTGTGCAGGCCAACATCATTTACCATGTGGATGAGTTTATTCAACAAGGCGGTCCTCTCCTGCAGATTCTGGGCTCTGCGGCTGAATAACATGGCATAATGCTATATCACATACTGTTTTATGGTGTTAGTATCTGTGTTACTGAATGCTGGCAGCTGTGGACATTGCATATTACCTAAAAGACATAAACAGGAAAAGGTCACAGGACCTCATACAGTTGTCCACTTGCACATCAACAGCGGATATTACTTGCAGATTATCCAGACTATACCATAATACTCTAAGCTATCATGGCTTTGGCATGTTACATTACACTCATGGCCCTGATCTGTCTAGTTCCCCCAGTGTTGGACACTTAATTGCATAATCCTCTATTCTCCATTCATTTCTGTGTAGAGGGGTGACAGTGGCCATCTTCCATGTGGATGGTGGCAAGTCTGTGTTTGACTGTAGTGTGTGATGGAGCTGTGAGCACATGCCTGAGTTCATGTAGGAAGCAGACTGTGATGTTCTCATGCACCATGGAGACTCACTGTTGTTGCCATCAGTAGGCATTATGTACATGCTCACCACTTATGAGGGCAGGAGTGTGGTTGATGTGCATATCTCCCTGTACAAATAGTGTGGACAGAGTGGCACTGTTCCCACCTAACCTGCCTGATGCAGGTTGCCTGTATCCATGGCATGTGTGTATAAGGTGTGCTTTACTCCCAGTACAGGTTGAATTGTGTTACTGCCTCTGAGACTGATTACATATGTGGAGACATTGTTGCAAATGGCCTTGGTGGTGTGGAAATGTCTGATTTATAGTCATAGTCAGCCTTACAGGAAGTCACCTGTGAACCTACATGCTTGCTGAGATAGAGGTGGACTTGCTTCCAAGTTGTGGTCTGTAACTATGTGTCCCTGTACAGTCACTATAGCAACCTATTATGTGCTTTGTGTATTGCTGCTGTCCACCAAGGGGGATTACTCTATCCTTGGTGGAGGCTGGTTTTACAGGTCAAGTACTGCTGATTCCATATAGCTACAGTGGATATAAAGTGTATACACCCCTGTTACAATGCCTGTTTTTTTGTGCAATTGAAACATGTCTCCACAAAAACTCACTTCAACACAATACCCACCTGTAATGAGAAGCCTGCTCAATTCAATTGAAAACATAACAATCTGTTCTGTGAAAACATATGGGAAATAATACTCAGTACAGTAAGCCAGTTGAATGTGTGCACACCCTTATACTGATATGTTGTGTAAACACCTGCTGAGATGATTACAGCATCCAGTTGTCTTGGTTTGTACTCTAACATCATGGCAAATCTTCACTTGGCTATGGTTGCTCACCTTTCTTGAAACAGCTTTGTTTCTTTTTCATTAGAATTGCACAGGTTATGGGTCACATTTGAAGTGAGAAACATTTTGAAATTATTTTCTGTGGTCTCATTGGCATACAGCACACAAACCTGGAATTCCAACAGGGATGTGTACAGTTTGGATATCCAGTGTATATGTGTGTTGATATAGCTGTTAGTGGTAGGCATAGACAGTGGCTCATAACACAGTTGTACACTTCTCTGATTACTACCTGATACTCATGCCTACTCTAGTACCCATATCAGTGTCATGAATGGAAAAAAAAGTACTGCAAACAGCCGAAGGTCGCCCAGAACAAAAGTAGAATCAAGCAGCAAAAAAAAGAAGTCTCCATCAGAGCTGATAAAATAAAAACTTTTAATACAAGGGGTAAACACTTTCACACACAGTGCTTCTTCAGATCCATAAAAAACATCACAGGTGTATGCATTACATAGTAAAACAATAATTAGTCAGCCAACCAAAAAACAGCAACAATTACAATTACTGATGTATGCTTCTCTTCTTTAAAATTGGTTTTAAAGGTACAGCAGCAAAGTCCTGGCAATTTATCTGCCTGTATTTTCACAATCCATTTAGCCTCTGCATTCTCTAACTTATTATTATAGTCACCTTTCCTTTTACTCATAGGTAATAACTGTAAAACGTTAAACATAAAAGAATGCCCTGGTGCAGAAGATACATGCTTTGCCAAGGCATTAAAAGCGTTTAATCGAATAATATCTCCAGCATGCTGCAGAATATGTTCTTTCAGCATCCTAACAGTTTTGCCTATATAGAAAGACGCACAGAGCCTGCACCTAGCCAAATAAACCAATCCCTTAGATCTACAATCAACATAAAAGCAAGGTTTAAATGTAAAATTAATGCCAGGATGTTGAAACTCATGTGTTAGAGATATAAATCTGCAGGCTTTGCATTGCCTACATGGATATGTACCTAATCGCTCAGACAAAGGCATTGGTAACTGAGTTGATTTATAACATAGCTGTCTCTTAAGAGAGAGATTGTTTTTAAAAGTATAACTTGGTTTCTCACCCACAATCCCACTTAATTTTACCTTGAATCTACTAGTAGTTGCTTTAGATTTGTATTGAATCACTCATGAACAAGTACTGAGTTTTTAGATACCAAGGTTACATTGATTGATGGTGTTTCATCTAGTTCACTTGTTAGGAAAGTTTGTAAGAAAAATGCACTACTACACTTTAACAGTATGCATCCCAAGCATATTTTTAAGAACATTGCCAAAGGCCAGTATTTGCACATGTCTAGGCTGCATACGGATGACAAACAGTTTAAAGAAGCTATGCTATGTCTTAAGGATGATTTACTTGCTAAAGGGTATAGCCAGAAATTATTAGAGAATAGTTATACTATGGTCACTGACATGCATTTGGATAAAGGTCAACCTTTTTTTAATCGCCATTATACTTCTGCCAAGGGCAATTTGTTAGACACTGCTTCCACTAATGTTAGACTGTCATTAACATATGGAAATAATATGCAACAAGTATGTGACGTTGTGAAGAAATATTGGCCTGTTTTGCTTTCAGATGATAAAATTAAGGGGATTGTGGGTGAGAAAATAAGTTATACTTTAAAAAACAATCTCTCTCTTAAGAGACAGCTATCTTATAAATCAACTTGGTTACCATTACCTTTGTCTGAACGATTAGGTACATATCCATGGAGGCAATGCAAAGCCTGCAGATTTATATCTCTTACACATGAGTTACAACATCCTGGCATTAATTTTACATTTAAACCTTGCTTTTATGTTGATTGCAGATCTAAGGAATTGGTTTATTTGGCTAGGTGCAGGCCCTGTGCATCTTTCTATATAGGCAAAACTGTTAGGATGCTGAAAGAACATATTCTGCAGCTTGCTGGAGATATTAGGCGATTTAAAGCTTTTAATGCCTTGGCAAAGCATGTATATTCTGCACCAGGGCTTTTTTTTATGTTTAATGTTTTACATTTATTACCTATGAGTAAACAAATAGGTGACCATAATAAGAGAATGCAGAGGTTAAATGGATTGTGAAAATGCAAGCAGATAAATTGCCAGGGCTTCATGTTGCTGTACCTTTAAAACCAATTTTAAAGAAGAGAAGCATACATCAGTAATTGTAATCATTGCTGTTTTTTGGTTGGCTGACTAATTATTGTTTTACTATATAATGCATACACTTGTAATGTTTTTTATGGATCTGAAGAAGCACTATGTGTGAAAGTGCTTATCCCTTGTATTAAAAGTTTTTATTTTATTAGCTCTGGTGGGCACTTGGTTTTTTGCTGCTTGATTTTACTTTTGTTCTGGGCGACCTTTGGCTGTTGGCAGTACTTTTTCTTCCATTTATTTTGAATGTGTACATCCAGCAGCACATGGCTGAACAAGTGGACATTGAATTGGGTTAGCATCCTAATGAAGGAGCATCTCAACAGCATTGTTTTAAACAGCTGCTCAAGTTGGAAATAAATCCACTTCTTGGCTTAGTTTTTTCTGAAGAGCCACCAACTGAAGAGCCTAATGATTGGAGTATGTTCAAAGACTTATTGAGAGACTTTGAAAAAAAATTATATAGACTTAAGTGTTTATAGTGGCAATGCCTTCATATGGAGGCTTGCCTACATCACAAAGTTATACCCAGGGGCTTGCGAGTTCTCTGCATGCCCACTTATGGTAATACTTACCCTCTTTCATTAAAATGCTGGCAGCTACTTAATGTTGAGCTGAGTTTTAATTATATGAGGCTCTTAAATAATTTTTTTGCTCTACACGAAAAAGAATTGGTTGTGAAATTAGAAAAAAATGCAGAATGAGTTATCTCTTAAATACTCTGCTGCTTTATACAGCTGAAATAGACAATGTATTGCTCAAAGTTTTAGCCTATGATGATAGGCAACAAATGATTAAGAAAAGGAAATTGGCAAGAGACATGGCAGATTTTAAGAAAGGCAATATATTTGTATGGCCCCATGGGTCCAAAGGGGCTGCTAATGTTTCTACTAATCGTTTACAATCCATGGGGGCTGAACAGCCACAACTTCCTTCTGCATCTATTGTGCAACCAGTGACTGCTGTAGAGAATATTACTAATGTTCTAGTT
This sequence comes from Protopterus annectens, assembly GCF_019279795.1. Classification (NCBI taxonomy): domain Eukaryota; kingdom Metazoa; phylum Chordata; order Ceratodontiformes; family Protopteridae; genus Protopterus; species Protopterus annectens. The sequence continues at coordinate 1,837,441,126 of NC_056725.1, read as the reverse complement.
TCGGATGAGAGCTTCATTGGGGCTCGTACTGTCACTACATCTGCTGTTGACAACTCTCTTCTGTTTCATACCTTGACTAGGGCAAGACCCAAAGATAGTAATGTTGTATCTTTGGATAATGTTTTTTTAAACTTCCTGACCCCTTTCAGAGCACCACAGGGCTTGAGCAGGAGGTAGAGCTCCAGTATGGGATGGAAGAGGCAGAAACCGTCCCTGGAGAATGACTCAGCCCTAGAGAAGAGAAGCAAAAAGAGAGCTCAACGTTAGTTTACAACTTATCCTCATTTTCTTTGACACCTGAGCAAGTAAGTCTCTTAGACAGAGGTCTTAATTTCATGACGTCATAAGTGGTTCCACTTGAGAGCATGTTATTTGACATGAAATTATTTTTGCGAAATGTAGCATTGAAGTTAACTTTTGGTGAGCATACCAATATGCCAGCAGCATTAAAACACACTAGTACTTTTGTTCCACAGTTAACTCCTGTGCTTGAAACTTTTTTCAAAATTGTGGAAAAGGACTTACATGCTACTGATTTAAAGAAGAAGAATTTTACAATTTAACATTAGCTGAATCTATAGCGCTTTGTGAATTATGAACTAATGATGACTTGATTATATGTCCTGCCAACAAAGGGGGCTCCATAGTGGGCCTTGATACTGCTCAATATAATGCGAGTATGAATGCTATGTTAAATGATGATTCTACATATGAAGTTATTAATGAAAATGAATTGAACCTTATTGTCAGTAATATTCATAGTATTTTATATGAGTTATTAATGGAGCAGGTCATTGACAAGGGGCTTTATGATTTTATGCTGGTTTCTGAAACTTTGATACCTGTTAAACACGGTTTACCCAAGGTGCATAAGGCACTCATTGACCCAGCCCTGCGTCCAATTGTCTCGGGGAGGGGTTGGGCCACTGAATTTATTTCTATCTTTATAGAGAAACAACTCAAGAAGCCTCTAGATACAGCAGTAGCTGTTCTTAGGGATAGTGAGCACTTTCTTAGCTCCCTGGGTGCGTTTGCCAGAATGCATGGTCCTTTTACCAGTGATGCCATTCTTGTCAGTATGGATGTGCAGATGCTTTTTACAGTAATACCACATGATTTTGGAATTACATCTTTGAAGAACTATTTAATAGAAAATGTTGATTATTCTTTAGAATTGATAGATTGTATTGGTACATTAATGGAAATAGTGCTTTGTAACAATGTTTTTTTTATTTAATGATGTAGTTTATAGACAAAGGGTTGATGTTGCGATGGGTACTCCATGTGCTAACAGTTATGCCAACCTTGTGTTGGCTGACTGGGAGCACATGGCTGTCCTATCGCAGCATGTGTTTTCCATGCACCTTTTGTACTATAAACGTTTTGTGGATGATGTTTTTATTTTATGGCATGGTATGAAATCAGATCTATCGAGATTTGTACAATACTTTGTATCTACTAGTAGTTGCTTTAGATTTGTATTGAATCACTCACGAACAAGTATTGAATTTTTAGATACCAAGGTTACATTGACTGATGGTGTTTTATCTAGTTCACTTTTTAGGAAAGTTTGTAGGAAAAATGCACTACTACACTTTAACAGTATGCATCCCAAGCATATTTTTAAGAACATTGCCAAAGGCCAGTATTTGCACATGTCTAGGCTGCATAAGGATGACGAACAGTTTAAAGAAGCTATGCTGTGTCTTAAAGATGATTTACTTGCTAGAGGGTATAGCCAGGAATTATTAGAGAATAGTTATACTATGGTCACTGACATGCGTTCGGATAAAGGTCAACCTTTTTTTAATCACCCTTATACTTCTGCCAAGGGTAATTTGTTAGACACTGCTTCCACTAATGTTAGACTGTCATTAACATATGGAAATAATATGCAACAAGTATGTGACGCTGTGAAGAAATATCAGCCTGTTTTGCTTTTAGATGATAAAATTAAGGGGATTGTGGGTGAGAAAGCAAGTTATACTTTTCAAAACAATCTCTCTCATAAGAGACAGCTATCTTATAAATCAACTCAGTTACCATTACCTTTGTCTGAATGATTAGGTACATATCCATGTAGGCAATGCAAAGCCTACAGATTTATATCTCTTACACATGAGTTTCAACATCCTGGCATTAATTTTACATTTAAACCTTGCTTTTATGCTGATTGTAGATCTAAGAAGTCGATTTATTTGGCTAGGTGCAGGCTCTGTGCATTTTTCTATACAGGCAATACTGTTAGGATGCTGAAAGAACGTATTCTGCAGCATGCTGAAGATATTAGGTGATTAAACGCTTTTAATGCCTTGGCAAAGCATGTATATTCTGCACGAGGGCATTCTTTTATGTTTAACGTTTTACAGTTATTACCTATGAGTAAATGAATAGGTGACTATAATAATAAGTTAGGGAATGCAAAGGTTAATGGATTGTGATAATGCAATCAGATAAATTGCCAGGACTTAATGTTGCTGTACCTTTAAAACCAATTTTAAAGAAGAGAAGCATACATAAGTAATTGTAATCGTTGCCGTTTTTTGGTTGGCTGACTAATTATTGTTTTACTATATAATGCATACACCTGTGATGTTTTTTATGGATCTGAAGAAGCACTATGTGTGGAAGCGCTTATCCCTTGTATTAAAAGTTTTTATTTTATTAGCTCTGGTGGACACTTGGCTTTTTGCTGCTTGATATCAGTGTCATGACAATGCAACAAGCAGTAGCTCTACACATTTATTTCTGTTGTATACAGTGACACTGATATTACACACATGTGCAACATGCACAACCTATTTTCCGGACTGCTTGTAACCCACGTTATTACTTTTGTGCCTTTCGGCTGAACATACGTATACATACATGTGCTCAGGGGATAACTGGTATACATTTGTGTTCTATGTCAGTATGGCACACTGTATTTACAGTCTTGCATCTCAATCATACTTCTCAACCTGATATACCAGGACGTCTGGATAATGGCCCACATCAATGGGTGACAACAGGGAAATCAGTACCAATAACGTATTACTATAGCTGACATAACACAAGTATATGTGTATGTGACTACAGATATCAGTCACAACTGTGACTATTGTCCAGCAGGACACTGTACAGCTGAATGTTATTAATTCAATATATCACATGCAGTTTAACACGCACTCTGCAACCGTACTTTACTATGCACATGCCCTATATAGCTATCTTAGATTACAATACAAACATGTATAATATTTATATTCACAGGTAACATATGGATATGGACAACATCCCATTAACTGGCCTAGCAGTGGCACAGTCACGATTGTCTGACAGACATGCTAGTGTTTGCCATATGTGAGCTGTCCTTTCTCAGAGTGAGTCAGGCTCCTCAGCTGTGATCCTGTCTCTCCATCTCTTAGAGCATCACATCTGGACAAAGCCTAAAATTATGGGGTGATAAATAGGGACAGATCTTTTTTTTTCTCCAATAATTTTTTATTAGTTTATAAAAGAGGCAATGAACAATAAGGCATGACAATACAAGAAGGAGAAATTTAGGTACAAAATGAAAAACTAATTTAAGTCATTAAAATGTGCATTGTATTCTTCTTATAAAACATAGGCTGTAAAAGGAAAAAGAAGCAAAAACTATATACAAAATATATACATATATACATACATATATCCATATAGCGCTACTGTGGACTCTAGAAAATGGAATCATGGTAACTCTAGAATAATAGGCTTATGTGCGTGGGATGATAATAATAGTGATACAAATGATAGTAAGAATAATAATAAAAATCATAATCATAATCATAGGAGAGGACATTTCAAAATATCCAAAGCTGATGTCAAAGCATCAGGTTTCATAATTCCTACAATTATTTAATTACCCTGAATGATATCAAAAATCAGTTTCCAGAATTTTTGATAATATTCTTGTTTATTAGGGTAAGCTGTGGTGGTGCAGCGGTAGCGTTGTTGTTTCACAGCAAGAGGTTCTCTCGTTTGATTCTCGGCTGGAGTGCCTTCTGTGTGGAGTCTGCATGTCCTCCCTGAGGTGGAGTAGCATTCAAAAGACATGCGTAGAATAGGCGTGACTTCGCTGAAGTTTGGACATCATGCTGGCACCTCGGCACCCATAAAAAAATCTACTGCCAATCATTAGCGGACCGGGGTTCCACTGTGGCAACCCCTAACTGGGAAAAGCCAAAAGAAGAACAACAATTCTTGTTTATCAGGGTTATTAATAAAGATTTTTTGTGAGGATATGTATTTTATCACTAGGTTCCTGAGGCCTCACAAAGATAATTTAGTGCACTCTAACCAATTTCTGGTTATATACAATTTAATCAATAAACATATGGTAATAAGTACATGAAATTTCAGTTTAGGTAACTTGAGATCAGTAATGTGTAAAACCGCTAGTTCCCATGATAGGGTCGACTTTTGATAACTCATCTTTTCTAGTCTAACATTGAGAGAGCGCCAAAGATTATATGTTTGACTGCAGGACCAAATGATAAATAGGGACAGATCTTAATTTTGCCTGTTACAAACTTATGAAGTTTGTAGCATAATACATTTTGCATTACCATGACTGTTCTGAAGGATGTGGAGTATGAATCTCAAGTGCTTGTTATTACTTCATGACTTCCATCCTCAGATATTTGCCAGAAAAGTATAGATGCTAGGAGGAATAGACCAAACAATATGATGGGTAAATCTTGACATTCTGTGAAGATCTGTACAGTTGATAGGTATGGCCCACTGCAGATAGAGCCATATGCTATGTCCATAGTAGCTGTTCAGCAGGACATCATTACAGCAAATCTTGACACATATAATTCTTTCAAAATCATCTATCCCATTATTGCAGACCAAGTACTGCATTCAATTACATGCTTACATGTTTCGCATACATGTTTTATTTTTATGCTCTCTTCCATGTTCCAGTTTAGGTTTATGTCTTTCTTGTTTTGTTTTGTTTGGTTTGTTTTTTGTTTTTTTCTCTGTCTGTCTCTCTCTCTCTCTCTGCTCTACAGGGATTGAGCTGGTTTGAATAGGTTGCAGCATGGCTTTTGTAGGTGATGCTCATGAGCAGGTGACGGCCTCTGCACCAATTGGTGCTCCCCACTTGCTAACTGCATGCGTAGCAGCTGTGTAGTTCTTCCAATGTCATAGCAACACATTACTATAATTGACTACTTCATGCGCAGTCCCTTTACCTTGCCTGTATGGAAGACATCCTTCACATGTGGGGCCAGCAGTGTTACAGACAGCAGGTAGGAATACCTCTTACAACAAGACTTGTGTACACAGGCCAACTACATGTTGGTATAAGGTTCCAGACCTAGGGACAGAGTGTGAGTATTGCTGTTATATACTTTGAATACTGCTAGCTTCACAGGGTTTGTGTGTACATGCTAGTTTTGCATGGATTACAATCTGTCTGCATAGCTCTCAGCTGTGTGGCCTTCCACATAATGGCCAGAGGTTTGGCTGCTATGTTTGTCTGTTCCCCAGACAGGTATTGTCCTTGACAAAGCAGTGGCATTCTCTCTGTTGATTGCTATTAGTATATGGCAACATCCATCTGTGTTTCTGTTGTCATGTTCCTCAGAAAGGGTATGTTGCAACCAATCCTGTGACCCCAGCAACTTTCACAGTGTATAACAGCAATATTTCAAATATGGCCCTGTGTTTTGGCCTCTGTCCTCCACTTATATACCAGACTTTGTCCAGATGTCATGCAGTAAGAAGTTGATAGGTATGGTCTATCATGATTTAGTGCTGACATTCCTGCTATCATCCCAGTGATGTTGTGGACTCCCGCACATGTTGTGGGGTAGGGGCCATAAATATGAGGGCTAAGGCTGGACAACATGTATGACCCTGTACAGTCAAGAGGTCAGTGTATAGAGAAAGCTGTTATATGCCCTTGTAAGACATGTTATTGGGGAGGGGTATTAAATGTTTTTAACCTAGGCTGTTAGAACATGTGAGGGATATTACTAATAAGAAACATAAAGGTATATGGCTGTACATTTTCATACATTTCACCATGGGGACAGTGGTGGGTTAGAGCTTACTGTATTGCACACAGTTCTGTTTGTCAGTGTGATAGTACAATGAGAAGTGAAGCATTGTTATGTAAAGGATCCACTTGTAACATTTGATATTTTTCCCTAGGGGGTTAACTACGGAGTGTAATTGGAGTCTGTTGAATAAAATCTATAATTAAGTGTTGATTGATTCTTGTATTCAAGGCAAGTGCATTTTTTACTGTTGTACTACTTGAAGGCTTTTGCCAAGACAGCAGAGTATCTTATTTTTCATGTATTACTTTGGGTTACTACCTGTCCCTCTTTGTGAGGGACAAACCCTCTTTGTGCAGTTGTGTCCTGCTGATAAAAACTGACAAATCGCAAATGTCCTGAGATGGTAGGACCAAGAATGTATCATATGTTTTCTTTGATAGTTGCATAAATCAGTTATTTTGTATTTCAAACACCTAAATGCTATAAGAAATGGCATAAATAACTTAAATAGTACACAAATAAACATTTATATTTATGGAAAAAGTGTGGTGCTATGTCCTTTGCATTGAGTGTGGGTATATGTTTTAATAGAATAATTTTCATTTCCAAAAAAAGAATCAGGCACTGGCCATTTGAAAAGGTGGCAACTTTAGGATTACTGTCTGTTTGATTTTCTGTGCACTCTCTATATATACTCTCTCTCTCTCTGTGTGTGTGTGTGTGTGTGTGTGTGCTTATATATTTATATATGTGTGTGTATATATATATATATATATATATATTTCTCTCTCTCTCTCTCTCTATATATATATATATATATATATATATATATGTGTGTGTGTGTGTGTGTGTGTGTGTGTGTGTGTGTGTGTGTGTGTGTGTGTGTGTGTGTGTATCTATATCATTTGAATGTTTAGTGCTTCCACATTGTACATTCCCTATGGTAAACTGACTGTTCTGCATGATATGTTAGTGAAATCATCCCAGTATCTTACAGCTCTGATGGCTTAGTGTTTAACTGCTGTGAGTATAGTGTACAGGGTCTTCAGTTCAAAACTGGCAAAGGCTGTTTATTTTGTTGCTAGGCAAAAGTAGGCAGAATGATTAAGGCACTTTAAAGCAGCTTTAAAAGTGTTTGTGTGGGTTTGCATGACACTAAGCGGAGCTAAAACACGGTTAAACGTATAGGCACTTACACTGTGCACACTTTGCTTAGCAATGTTTGCCAATGTACAAACACCCTTAGCATCTATATTTAAGCAAGTCATACACCAGCTAACCACAGCTGTGCATTGCTAACTATTGCTCACTTTTCCTTTTTAGTAGATATCACACTAATGACAAGCCTTTTTTTTATGCAGTTGAGGTGTTATAGTGGTATGTTCTTTGACTGCAGTGTACAGGGTCTTGGGTTCAAGACATGGGGCTGCTAGCATTTTCATTAATGTTAAATAAGAAGACTGAATAATATGTTTGAAAAAAAAACAAGTGTGATCATTACAGATCCAATGGCATAGTGGTATTGTCTCTGACTGTAGTGTACAGGGACCAGCATTTGAGGCCTGGGATAGCTTTTTCGTTAGTGTTAAATCACCAGACTGCATGATAAGTTTGAGAAAGCAAGAGCATTTTCTAGAGCTCAGATGGTGCAGTGGTATGTTCACTGACTCTAGGGGAGAGGGTCTTCTGTCCAAGACTTGGCAGGGCTGATTATTTTGTTGATTGGGCAGAACAAGGTCTGTTGGATACAGAGAGATTAAGGCACTTTAAAGCAGGTTTGCGCTACACTAAGTGGTAGTAAAATACAGTTACTACATTTTAGCTTCGCTTAGAGGCACTTACTCCCACTTACCCCCATGCTAATTTCTTTGAAAGAAAAGAAAAAGGGGTGATAGGAAAGTGATGAAAAATGGGGCATGCAGAGGGAAAAACAAGATGAAAGATGGCTAGGGATGTGAAGTACGGGAGTGGGAAAGGTCCATAGCTGCCCATTTCATATACAGCAACAGCTGTGCACTTTTACAAAATTTGGATGCAAATTTCGACACTCAAACCCCTGAGAGAGGGTTGGGGACAACAATAATGTGTTGCCAAGCCAATTGGACCAAATGTGTCCTGTGGACAAGTGTGTGAAATGGACAGCTATGTATGGGGCATAATTTTTTTGTGGGAACAGATTCCCCTTTTTGTTTTTTAAGGTGAGAGTGGGATGTTGGGGAAGGAGAGTAGGTATATTTGGGGAGGTAGGTTGGGTAGGAATACAGACAAGACAGACAAGACAGCAGGCAGGGGTGGTGTATGACACATGTGGGGGGTAAACACCTTGGACGTGGAGGGGAGTTTGTTAATTAAAAGTCCATGAGTCCCCACCCATGGGCAGTTACTACTACACCTTCACAGCCCCAGAGGTGGTTGTGCTGGGGGCTGAGCAGGAGGGGCAGGCTGACCATCTAAAACCACCATGTGGCCCACAAGCTGGCATTGCTAATCTCCAAATGCCTTGCAGAGCTCATTATGCACCAGACCCTGGAACTACGAACGTGTGACAGTGTCCTGTCCGTGGCCACTCCCGGGGGGAGCCCCACCCCCTGAGGCAGTTCCACCCAAAGTTGGTGCAGGACCAACAGATGAGGAGGACCTGGGGTGAGTCCCAGATGTGCTGGGACCTGGTGCCATGACCAGATGAGGTGGGCAAGGCAGATCTGCTGGGATCGGCCTTCCTAGACATGCTATGGTGTTGCATTTTTAGAACATATGGTGGTTAATAATGGTAAACACATTACAGGATTAGTTATAACAGTATGTATGAGTATTCCCATTAACCCAAAACAACTGATTTTGAACATTTGCATAGCAAACAGAACACATGCATATATGGAACCACAGTGGGTATTACACCAGCATGCAGGTGACGTTGATAGCAACAGTCCACTAATGATAGTATTTGAACAGGGAACATTAATTGGAATACATTTCAACATTTGTAGAACAATAGGACACATGTCCCAATGGTAGGTTTGGTGGAAAACATACCCATTCATTTCAGATTATTGGTGAAGATAATGTGGTGGAGAGAGAGATAGCTTCTTGCAGTGGTCACAGCTTTAATGATCATTGCTCTAATCATTACTCTACAGGTATTATTACAATAACCTATGTCCTTGGGTTGGGTAGTGGTATGTTTGTAAACAGTGTATAATTACTGCCTTCTTATGGCTACTTTATTCATTCTTTTACCTGGATGACCTGTGGAGGGAATTTTTGTTAACACTACCTGTCTGTTTATACCCATATTCACATAGACAGGGTTACATTTGGGCACTTATACTTTGTGTGTGTGTGTGTGTGTGTGTGGGGGGGGGTCTGTGTGTGCGCTACTGCTATACTCTGCCTTGATTTCTATCAGCCACCCTGGTTGTTGGCAGCAGGGACCAGTAGCTGTAACAGCATGACACTTTTGAACATTTCTTGGGGAAGACCACTTGGTGTCTGTACTTATCTTGCTGTCATTTGCATCCTTGGGGTTGGAGCATGGGTGTTGGACACATTATAACTACAGCCTTCTTATATCTACTTTATACCCTCACCTACCTGGAAGACCTGTGGAGAAATGTTATGTTAACACTACCTGACTGTTTCTACACATAATCAAAAAATCCTAGTTGAAAATATGCATACAGCTTACTACCACTCCCAGGATTTGAACCGTGGCTGTTTCTGCTACAAATACAAAACATTTGTGTTTGATCACAACAATCTATTGAGAAACTACTATCTCTTTCTTGAATGTTTTCTTTCTCATTCTCTCTTGGTTGTACAATCTGACCTTGTAATAACAACATTCTTATACATACATTCCCATACGATACTTTTTCACATAGCACAGTGTGGAAAACAGTGGTTAAACAACATTACTAATCAGGTGTCAAATCTTGGGGCATGACAAATGTCAACTCAGTTAATATTGTTTCTTACAGAGGCAGAGACTTGATTGTTTATTGCTTTCAGAGCTATAGTTGCTGTGTATAACATGTACACATTTTACATTATACAATACCAGAATAAACACAACCAGTCCAGGGTTTTGCATTTTATTGACAGGCGGTTACAGTTTTATTAAGATATGACCTATATGGGACTATTACTGTAATATTGTCTGGTTTATTCAGTACAAACCATACCCATTTTTAATACTGTCAGGTGACATCCTACTGCTTTATATTGATTTGGTATATATTTACTTACCAATGGGCAAATCCACTTAGCTGGGCTACTCATTGATTAGGATTCATATTTAAGCAGTGCTTACACCTGTTAAGTATAGCTGTGAAATGCTTGCATTTTATTTTATAGATTATCAGATTTATAGGGTGATGCATCAATTTTGACATATTATGATTTTTTGTTTACTTTCCCTGACATCCCCCATGTGCTTTCATTACATTTATTCTTGTGTTACTACACTGTATGGGTCGCTTCTGATTATATGGGGGATTTCACACATTTTTCTAGACTGACACCTTATTTTGGGTTCTGTTACACTACCCTGGGTTGTTGTTGTTGTTGACTTTCGGCTTTTCCCGGTTAGGGGGCGCCACAACGGAACTCCAGTCCACTAATGATTGGCAGTAGATTTTCACGAATGCCAAGGTGCCAGCTCGATGTTCAACCTTCAACGAAGGCACGTCCATTTACGCATGTCTTTCGAATGCCCACCCAACTGCGGGGAGGACATGCAGACTCCACACAGAAGGCACTCCCCACACTCCAGCCAAGAATCGAACGGGAGAACCTCTTGCTGTGAGGCAACAATGCTACCACTGCACCACTGCAGAAGCCATTGTTACACTACCCTGGGTGATAAATAATAATTACTACCTTATTTATTACAATATATGACTCTTACAACTGCTTTCACATATAAAAGTGAAAAGACCTCACTGGGGCTCAAGCCATGAATGCCTGTATGTAAAGCTACAGCTCTAGCTGCTACACTATTTCAGACTACTTGGGCAGCTGATATTTTCCTATTTAACTCCTTTGGATATTTAAGCTATGCTAAGCATATGTGTGTGAAGCGCACACATGCTCAGCTAGGTTTAAACATTATTGTGGCCTGAAAAAAAATGATGAAATATTTGTCATTTACTTTTGTTTAATTTTAATGGGATAACAGGTTTAACATTAGCATGGATTTTCGGATGTGTATATGATGAACAGTCTGCACATCCTTTGAATATCCATGCTAAGGTGACACCTGTTATTCTATCCACTTTCTAAGTTTGTTGGGGCTATATTTCATTCCTTTGTCCCCCCAACATGTTTATTTGGATAGTGTTTGTGCTCTACAGGGTTGAAAGGCATCCCCTCTCATTCTGAATTGCCGAACTTTTTGCAGTGCAGGGGGTGTGTGTATTGTGAGAGCTCTGCTCTCAGACACCCCCTCCTGCACTCATACACAAAGATTGTGTGTCTGCGTAGGACTACAATAGCGCATCTTCATTAATATTCAAGGCGCACTGCTGTTCTACACTGACACAAACCACTCCATGTCAGAATAACCCTATTCTGACAGGGAGCTTCGTGAATTCTGGGGATTATTTTCAAAGAAAAAAATAAGTAATGTTAGGTGGTACATGAGAAAAGTATAATTATTGATGATTAACATTATTATGTGTTTGCACCATCGCAGTATTTTGAACTGAGTCTAAATGCATTTGCAGTCCAGATTTTGAGAAATAATGAGTATCTAGTTAACATTTAAAAATCAGATCATGGGTTCTCTCTTCAACGTGATTAATAAAATACCACAAACACTATTTTTACCTGTTACATACACAAATTGCTCTATATTTCTTTTCCTGGGCACAGTTCCTACAAGTCTAAAGGAGTTAAATAAATAGACCACTAGCAACAGCTGTGCTGAATATTTTCACATCTATACCCCACAACTATTTTCACACATATACCCCCCATATGCATTCACACTGTGACAGACAATCCACATCAATGATTTCTTAACTGTGTGACTAAATAAATGCAATGTCCCTTGCCTTCTCAATAAACCTGTCTTGCCAACCTCTAAAGGCAGATACATTTAGACTATGTACATCTCTGATGTTTCACTCTGATGAAAGTAAAACAATAATTGCCACAAAAATTAATTTCGATTTCTTTTGCTCAAACACATGCACTTCATCTGCTTATGGAGGAATTGAGATAATTAACAATAATCCTTGACTGGATGTAGGTAATGCAAATTTTATCCAGAGCTGGTATGGTCTAATCAGGATGGAGAAACCAACATGATCAAATAAAGTCAACTGTGGGTAAATCCTTCACTGGCTGCTCTCAGGAGTGGATTATTGCTATTATGCAACAACATTCTTTAAGAAAGAAATTATCCTTTTTTAAAATAATGTCACTGTGTGATGTTACCTTAGTGTTCTTCTGCCCCTTGTGTTGGCTACTGATATACTGTGCATGTTTATGGCATGAACGTCCCCAGTTTGCATAGTACATCAGTGAAACGCAGGACAGCAGACATGCAAAGTGATCGCTGCCTGTGAGCTTCCATATCACATGTTCATCACATCTTCTTCTAGTTATGTCAGTACTATTAGTTTGTAATATTATCAGAAGAAGCATGAGAAGACACAGATATAATATTGGGAAGATTTTCTGAAGTAAGCTGCTTCTTCCACTTTCTCTTTCTCTCTCTTTCTTTCTTTTTTAGTGTAGTTGTCAGTCTACTGAAATCTTGCTCAGTGAATGGACTTCTTTATTTGGGGAATGCTACATTTACAACATTCACACTAATTGCCTTGCCCAATTAGAGTGCACATTTTTGGATATAAATACCTTTTGTTGTATAATTTAACTGTAGTCAAGTAAATACCCTCCACTTTCCCAGGCAATCTATTTTCCATCATAACTCACAACCTCCACCCACCCCAAATCAACACTTACTGACCGTGAATACTGTGCATGTTTGAAAGAGATCAGGTGAAAGAAAAAGTAATGCCTACACCAATAAATGTTTTTCTTTCTTTAGTCACACACACGTACTTCTCTTCTCTGAGAAGGTATACTAATGTTTCTTTCACTTTCACGAAGTGAATGAAATGCTCCTGTCTTTCACACATGCAACCAGCCTCGTCAACCCATGCCATCCTCCATCTGAGTGTATACAGCCAGCAATGTGGGATAGAGGGATAAAGTTCTGACTATAGCCTAGGTCTCTCAGGTTCCATTAGTGGCATCTGAGGTACTAATGATAGAGGATGGGCATGCCTGTCCTGAGGGTAGAAGGGATGGGCACATCGAGAAGGCATACAATGTGGTTAAGTTTCCCTGCAGATGCTAGAAATATAATCCTAGAATTGATTACCGAGGGTGGGTGGAGTGTCCTGAGGGTAGAAGGGATGGGCACATCGAGAAGGCATACAATGTGGTTAAGTTTCCCTGCAGATGCTAGAAATATAATCCTAGAATTGATTACCGAGGGTGGGTGGAGTGTCCTGAGGGTAGAAGGGATGGGCACATCGAGAAGGCATACAATGTGGTTAAGTTTCCCTGCAGATGCTAGAAATATAATCCTAGAATTGATTACCGAGGGTGGGTGGAGTGTCTTACTGACATCAATACCTTGATCTTCTTTCCTGCCACTACCTTTACTTGCGGCTAGTCCAGGGAAAGCCAAAAAGGATAAGCAAGCTTAGGACAGCAGGGTCTACAGATGTGTATCTACAGAAAGAAATAGTTAAAAATGTTCTGAATGCTGACATTTTTGATGTTTGACTGTGACCAAATTAAAAGAAATACTAGCCGCAGTAATATATGCACATGCCATCCAGTGCCCCCACCTGACCAAACAAGCCGATGATCATTTAACTGTGATAAAGTAATAGTTCCTTGCTTTCTCATGCAAATGCCCCCAATCCCCAACAACAGCCATTTTCTAAGTCTACCTAAGAAAGTTTGTTGCGATCAAGTGAAAGTAATAAGGGTCACAATAATGCATGTTATCTTGTTTCTTTCACATGACCACTATATCTGATAAGCCAAATTAATGTGATAAAGTGAATGCAGTATCCCTTTCTTTCTCACACAGCCTACATTCCCAGTCATTCTGACTATAAACACATCTGATGTCTGAATGTTCTCAAAGTGAAATATGTAATTACTATGATAACACAACTCAACTTGTTGCCCTCATTAATATACTACACTGCCCTTGTACAAAATACGTAGTTACCTACTCAAGTATATAAATATGAACCACACTGAAAACATAAAACTATGAGTTATAACAAACTAATACAAAGCCTTAACAGATAATACATACAATTAAGGAAGGCATTTTATGATATGGCTGTACCACGTCATACCCACAGCTGAATAAATTAATTTTCAGATCATATTGTGTGCAGTATCCTCCACATAGAAGAATATGGACTATAGACTGCATGCCATATCAAGGCTAGTCACTCAGTGGTGCAAAAATTGGATTAAGATAATTTTGTCATGTCAACTAGTGTCATCAAAAAGGGTATGAGTATCTGCCTGTACTACATTGGTTCTGGACCCAGCATACTCCAACCAATAACAAGGACCTCTGCTAATAATGTGAGGTGTGTATGCACCCCTATTGGCCAGTGTGTATTTGCCATAAAGCCCAGTAGCCCTGGTTCACTAAGCTACAGACAGACCAATGTCTAGTCGTTTAGCATAGGTTACCTGGGATAACTGTACTTGGGGAAAACTGTTTATAAAGCCAATCAACCTTCTAATAATAAACTAATGAATGTTACACTGAAAAAAGGTTCACAGTCAGGACACAGCTTGGAAGTGGATGATATGATGATAAGGAGAACACTGGATATCCTGTGCATCCAGAGGACAAGGTGGAAGAGCAGTGCAGTTAAGTCACTTGGCTTGAAATCCAGAGTCTACTAGTGAGTGAGAGAACATACTAGAAATGGTGTGGGAAATGTGGGGAGAGAGAGAGGGGCTTCTGCATACAGTGGAGGGTATTATCAGTGGCAGACTAACGTCAATAAGACTCTAGTGTAATGATGGTGCAGCCTACATAATCTCAGCCTATATGCTCCAGCAGTAGGGCTTTGGTAGCAAGAAAAAGGGGGCATTCAAGCAGCAGATCTTCTAGATAAAAGAGGAAAAATGAGTTACTGTTGATAATGTTGGACCTGATTGATAATATTGAGGCAGACAGAACAGTATATGAGAAATCCCTGGGCCACAAGTTAGGGCAAGAGGACCAATGAAGGAGTGATCATTCTAAGCATCTGTCTGATAAATGGCTCAATGGTGGCCAACAAATGGTTCACCAACGGAGACAGTCAAAAGAGCACATACAAGAGTTGTCAGTATGCAATTCTGGTAGACTTCATCCTACTAAAGAAAGGGCATTATGGTAAAATGAAAAACTGCAGAGTTCTCCTCTGTAAAACAGTTGGCCCAGCACATAAATCACCAGTGGCCACATTGAGGTACAAGCAGTGGTCAGAGAAGGCTCTAAGGTCAACAGAGACTAGGCTGAAGACCTGGAAATTGAGTAGAGGGAAAGCACAGGAGTTTAAGGAAATATTCTGGGCTCTATCATCTCAGGTAGAAGATGAAATAGGTAGATCTGAAATAGAATATCACCATCTCAAGATAGCATATGTGACAATAGATATGCAGTTGAGACAGGTATGGAAATGAGGTACATAAGGAAAGCTGGTGGCAGAATGCAAAAGTCCAGAAAGTTATACAAAGAAAAGGGTGCAGGCAAAAGTGGGAGATAGAAAAGATGGACAAGACCAAGAAAGAAATAATACTAGTTGGCTAACAATGAGGATAACAGAATAGATACAATGGCAAAGAACAAGGTATCAGAAGAAACTCTACCACCTTCTCAAAAGTAGTAAAGCAGATGATACATAGAAGCCCTATCAAGTTGCCATACAATGACAGAAAGAAAAAGAAGATAGTCATCAGATGTCATTCATAAGGGATGCCAGCATAAATCTGCTCACCAACTATGAGTCCTCCAAAGGTAAATGGTAGGAATAGTTTACGAAGCTTTTGAATGAAGAAAACCTCACAGAAGCTGTACTGCTTCATGTACATACAGCCTACAATTAAAGCAGACAAGGAACCCCCCCTTAGAATATGACTGAACAGCACTAAAAAATGAAAGTGGGAAAATCAGCAGGCTGAGATGAAGTCACAGCAAATATGATCAAGATGTTTACTGCATTGGGGGAGAAATGGTTCGTAAGGGTACTCATCACAGTGCAGAGAGAAAGACACATCCCAAATGTGTAGAAGAACAAAAGGGACATTCACAACTGGAGACAGTACAGAGGTATCTCACTCCCAGCTCACCGCATGGAAGTGCTGGACAGGGTGATTGATGAATGAATAAGCAGAACAGTAGAACGTAAGATGGTAGGCAAGGAGTTCAGCTTTAGATCAGGATGCAGCACACCTAACTTGATATTTGCAGTGAGACAGATAATGGAGAAGGTATTGGAAATGCGGAAAGAGTGTAACTGGATATTCCTAGATTTGGAGAAACAGATAAGGTATGAAGAAAGCTGATTTTTGCAGTTCTGCAATGGTTGAAAGTCTCAAAATCACTGGTAGAATTAGTGCAGACTATGTTCAAAGACCCAATGACCCAAGTATGAAAGATATTCACATTGATACTGAAGTTCCCAGTTGTTTGAATTCATCAGGGTTAAGATCTGGGCTCACGCCTTTTCATACTGGTGATGGATTACATTAGCAAACAGGTTGCAGGGAACAGATTGAGCAAGCTACTGTATGCAGCTGATGCAGCACTACAAGTATTCTACAAACAATGACCTCAGAAAATGATTGAGAGCTAGAATATAAAACTGAAAACACTTAGGATGAAACTGTGTACAAACAAGACAGTGCCCATGGCAAAATACAGAAGAAATCAGAAGAAACTGAAGACTAAGACAGAAGACAAATAGTGGAACTGGTTAGCAGCATCATATCTGGGAGGTGTGGATGACGTGAAAGCCAGTATGAATGAGAAAGTCACAAAGTGATGGGGGTAGTATATGACAGAAGAATGCCAAAGGCACTAAAGAGTAAGGAATACAAAATAGTGTTGCAGTGAGGGCAGTGAAGTCCAAACAGCTGGGGAAGCTTGAGGTGATGGAGATGAACTGCCTGAAATGCATAAAAGGATGTACATTGTGGAGCAGACATAGAAATGAAGACATCAGAGCACAAGCCAAAGTAGGCCAATTTGCAGAGAATGTCAGTGAGATTGGGTTGTAATAGTTTGGGCAAAAATGTGCAGGAAAGCAGAAGATGATCTTGTAAAGAAGATTAGGGAGTAAAAGGAATATGTCAAGCCAATATATGGATGGAGTATGTGTGAGAAAAACTTAGGAGAATGTCTCTGAACTGAGAGATATAGTGGTGGTTGACATGACACTCCAATCACATGTAGAAATGGGAATAAGGAGGATGTTGATGCTGATGATGAATGTTTCTGCAAAATCAGGAACAGCTGAGAGGTATAAGCCTAGTTGTACTACATCACCATCCATCAAGACACGATTTTAGGGACTTTTCAGACAAACATATTCTAGCTTTTAAAAGACCTATGCAAAATTCCCAACAATCCCTTGCAAACAGGCCCAAATGAGACCAGATTCACCTTTGACATTTACCAGTACCTAAACAGCTGCATGCAAAAGTCTGTACCTATCCAACCTAAATATAGTGTGTAACAAAAAAAGGAAAATATCGAAACGCTGTAGGAAAACTCCATCCTAATACCACAAGACCACACTGAACTGTGTCAGCAAGGAACTGAAGATCTATTAGAAGACGTAAAGTGGAATAAAAACTGAAGATCGCTTAGGGTTGCTATAGACACCAAATGAAACTACAAAACCTTCTTGTTATGTCAGGAAATGTAGGAATAATACCCAACAGTGCACTGAATTCTTGCCTAATAATATTGCATATTCTGATCCCAAGAATATAGCTAATATATCAGTAGACAAAGTTAGTGATAAGTTTTCTCTACCTTCCCTCATTACTGCACTGGCTTTCTCTTAAAATTTGGTTTCAGCTGAAGCCACTTTGGAGCAAGTTTTAGAATCCCTGTCAAAATTATACTTACATGAGAACAAACAACATGCCAGGCTGCATTCTCTTTAATGAATGTGAAGTATGCATCTGAGCATCTGCTTAAACTGTTCCACTACAACCTATCCATGTGTTTTTTGCCTGATGGCCAAAAAAGACACTGTGAGTCCCCTGTACAAGTATGGCCTCTCTAAAGACTCATCAGCCTTGCCACTCTGACATGTTAAGACGTGGATTGCATTATTGCAGATCTCGTGTGTGCTGACTTGGCAGACCCCATACCATTTGGTTTTGTATAGGGTGGGTCCTCTGAATCTAGTAAGCTTCTTTAAAAAGGTTACAGAGACTGTAGACAAGGGTCAGTCTTTGCAGTCTGCACAGTCAGTTTGTGCAAACTGCTTATCTTGACGTGGCCAATGCTTTTGGCACTCTCCCCAAACGGATTCACTTTGGAACATCAAAGTACCATAAGCTTGAAATTCAAAACATTGAGACCAAAATCTTGAAAGTTCATTATGCTGAAAGTTCACAATGTTGAATGTCGGAATGTTGAATTGGCTGTATAAACACTGTTATGATGTGCAAATTGGTTGCTGTGGCTTTCAGATGTGTTATGTTGTAGTATAGTAAATAAAAAGGGAACATTACTGAGGTTACCTATGAAACTCTACATATCGGAGAGATATATAGTAATGTGTAGTGTTTTCACAGTGAAGTAGTGTTTCTAAGAGCAGGTTGAGGATTTTTTTTTGCAATTTAAACAGGCAGCCATGAAGCACGGAATGGTATGTTTGCTGTCTTGTTCTGTGTAATGTGATCTCAGAGTTGATATATATGAGAAGCAGGGGGGTGTGGGGGTGCATGGGGGCTTGTCCCCCTGCTTATATTTGGAGGTTTAATATAATTTATTTGTTTCCGTATGTTACTGTGGTGGAATATAGTAAATGTTGGGTTCCTCTCCCCATGGACTATGATGTTTGCAGATGACATTGTGATATGTAGTGAGAGTAGGGAACAGGTTGAAGAGACCCTGGAGAGGTGAACATGTGCTCTAGAGAGAAGAGGAATGAAGGTCAGCTGGACTAAGACAGAATATGTGTGAGAATGAGAGGGAGGATAGAGGAATGGTGAGGATGCAGGGAGTAGAGTTGGTGAAGGTGGATGAGTTTAAATACTTGGGATCAACAGTTCAGAGTAATGGTGAGTGTGGAAGAGAGGTGAAGAAGAGAGTACAGGCAGGGTGGAGAAGAGTGTCAGGAGTGATGTGTGACAGATGAGTAAAAGTAAAAGTGAAAGGGAAGTTATAGAAAAGGGTAGTGAGACCAGCTATGTTATATGGGTTGGAGACAGTGGCATTGACAAAAAGGCAGGAGTCAGAGCTGGATGTGGCAGAGTTAAAGATGTTATGATTTGCACTGGGTGTGATGAGGGTAGACAGGATTAGGAATAAGTATATTAGAGGGTCAGCCCAGGTTGGACAGTTTGGCAACAAAGCCTGAGAGGCGAGATTGCATTGGTTTGGAAATTTGCTGAGGAGGGATGCTGGGTATATTGGGAAAAGGATGCTAAGGATGAAGCTGCCAGGTAAGAGGAAAAGAGGAAGGCCTAAGATAAGGTTTATGGATGTGGTTAGAGAAGACATGCATTTGGTTGGTGTGACAGAACAAGATGCAGAGAACAGGAAGAAATGGAAACAGGTGATCTGCTGTGGCGACCCCCTAACCGGGAAATGCCGAAAGAAGAAGAAGAAGGGTTCCTGTGTTTTTTCAATGTTCTGGGAATCAATGTTTCCAGGTTTCGGTGTATTGAACTTTCAAGATTTTGGTCTCAATGTTTTGAATTTCAAGCTCATGGTATTTTGATGTTCCAACGTGAATCCCCCCAACACTAGTAAGCTCATCCATTGTCTGCTGGGTTGTAAGCTGAAAAAAACAACAGATCCCCAAGTTGGGAAAGTTGTTAGTACCCTCTTTGTATATAAAATTGCAGCTATTGGGATATCACAGGGATTAGTGCTGGACCCCTTCCTGTTGGGCATTTATTTAGCAAACATCTATGCCACTATAGGACAGAAACAAACCATCAAGCTATCCACACTGCTAAAGGAGACTCACAAACAAAGAGTAACTAAAACAAAAATATAAATCTGTCCTGACAAATCAATTACCAAACTACCAAAGAGTACAAAACAACTGGTTTATTAAAAAGAGAGATTAGCACTTTTGCAGGGTTACAGCTTCCTCAGACCAGGTATAAAAACACACATTAAATCACACAAATTTAAAACACAGAATAGCCAGTAGCATAAGATCATCAGGAGTAAACCAATCAGCTAAAACAACCTATTCTCAGTCACCACCTCCTCAACAAAATCATCCCTTCTGATACTGGGATGTAATAACCATAAAACTTTAAACTTAAAAGAACTATGTCCTGGAAACATATTTTCTGGGAGTGTAACAAGTTAAAAAATCCCTGCAGACTACTTTATCAGAAATACTGGGTAAGCAAATTGGTATGAATAAGGTTCACAGGTTCATAGTTTCATAGGTGTGTACTAGGCTAATTGCCCTGGAGCCTTTACAAGCCTAGCCCATAGGATTACCCTGGCATCATGCCACCTGACCTTAGTCTCCAGTGTCTCTGTCGAGTAGAGCCACTGGAGTGATCCCTGGGGTGAATTTTCTATTTCACATCCACTCATCAAGATTTCTGTTGAAGAGGGCCACTGACGTGCTGTGTTTGACATGTATGGGAAGTCTATTCCATAGCATGGTCAGTCTCTGGGTTATGAACCTGTGCCTCCAGCACATTCTTTTGATTGCAGTAATGAGGTTGAGGTCTCTGGAGTGTGTGGTGTGGAAGGATTGGGATTTCTTTAGATGTAGCATTTCTAACAGAGCTGAGTCAGACATTGCTTTGTAAGTCAAGCAGAGATCGCCTCTAAGAAGGCAATGAGACAGAGAATAGTTGGAGTTTTTTGAGTCTGAACATATATATGACAAGTGTTTAAGACCTAGGATCCCCTTTGTGAGGTAATTTTGTGGCCTCTCCAGTTGTTGCAGATGTTGTGAGGTACATGTCAAATGGGGCATTGTACTTGATGATTGGCCTAATGAGGGGAGACAATGACCTCTTTCTTCCTAGATGCAAAACCTTAGTAATAAGATGTGCCACATAGAAGGACTTTCTGACCACAGTGGCAGTGTGGTGGTCAAAAGAGAGGTCGCAGTCAACCTGTGTTCCCAGATCTCTTATAACACCTCCTGTGTTCAGTGGACTACCATCGATGTGGTAGTTCATGGGAACTGGGGTTTTCCCAAAGGGGATGACGACACAATTTTTGGCATTGAGCTTAAGGCCATGGTTCTGACACCAGTCACTGGTCTCAGTGAGGTCTTTCTGTAGGATGTCAACATCATTTGGAGAGTTAATAATGGCTCCCAACTTGCAATCATCTGTGAACTTTGTCAGCCAGAGTCCCTTCATGTTGGCCTGGACTTCTGAGAAGTAGATACCAAACAGGAGAGGACCCAGGACCAATCCCTGTGGGACCCCACTCGTGACTGGTTGGCAGTCTGACTTGGAGTCAGCTACTTTCACACTGTGGGTTCTATCTGAGAGCCAGTTTGCAACCTACCTAGTGATATAGGGGTTGATGCCTAGCTTAGTTAGTTTTTCTATGATTCCTGAGTGGGGAATGGTATCAAAGGCCTTGGCCAGATCAAGGTAGGCTGCATGAACCACCTTGCCTTCATCCACAGCTCTGGTGACTGACTCAAAGAAGTCGAGCAAGTTGAGCAGGCATGATCTACCCTTCATAAAACCAAACTGTGTGGGATCCAGAGTTTGGATATTCCCTATACCCTTGATTATTAGGTCCATGATGATGCATTCCATATCTTTGCATATCAAACTTGTCAGGCTAATGGGGTGATAGTTCCCAGGGTCTGTAGTCGCTCCTCCTTTGTGAAGAGGGATGACTATAGCAGTGTGCCATTCGGTAGAGACAAAGTCTGAGTTGAGGCTGTGATTGAATAGGGCACACAGGTGAGGTGCCAGTTCACTCTGTAGCTCATGTAGAATACAGCCAGGGATATTGTCAGGTCCCATAGAAGCTGTATTTTTGGTCTTGGACAGTGCTGTTTTAACCTGTGCAGCAGTAATACTGGGTGTCTGGCAATCTACTAGTATTGTGATTGGTCCTTTGGGGGGAGAGAGGGGTAAAGTTGGCACTAAATCTGCCAGCCAGTATACTGGCAATATCTGTTTGCTCTGTATAGGAGGTACCAT
This sequence comes from Protopterus annectens, assembly GCF_019279795.1. NCBI lineage: Eukaryota > Metazoa > Chordata > Ceratodontiformes > Protopteridae > Protopterus > Protopterus annectens. Next base: position 1,837,418,657 of record NC_056725.1, on the reverse strand, counting down.
TGTGCAGTAGCGCAGAGCATATCTGGGTATTGCCGTGGAGGTTCTTTAAATAACTATAGAAAGCCTTGTGGTTGTCTTTACTATCTACAGCAATTCTGTTTTCATAGCTAGCTTTAGAGAATTTGATGAGTGATCTCAACTTTTTGTTGAGGCTGATAAGGGAGTTTTTCCAGGCTTGGGACTTCACCTTATTCTGGCTCAGTTTCCTCCTTCTGTTGTAGAGTTTGTTTATGGCAGGGGACCACCAGATTGGCGTCCTTTTTTTTAGAGGAGAGCATCTTGGGTCTATTGGGTATGGTGAGATCCATGCATTTGTGTACATGTTTGTACAGTGCATTGGTGTATGATTCAGTGGTCATGCAACTACTCTACATTTGCATGGGTGCCATGAAGTTAGCCACCTCTGTTCTTAGGATCCCAAAGTTAGCTTTGGAGAAGTTTTTCATGTTGGTTACCTTTGTGGGGGTGGGTGGGTGGGATGTGGATTTCCAAGGTGATTAGTTTGAGGTCAGATCTAACCAGGGAGGAGTTGACTATTGGTGTAGAGCAATGGTCACCCATGTTAGCAATGACCAGGTCAAGGATGTTGCTACCTCTAGTGGGGGTAAGAACGAGCTGGTCCAGGGCACTGGAATTAATGAATTCCAGGAAATGTTGGGCAAGTGTATTGGTACGTGAGTAGTTTTCCAAGTTAATGGAGGGGTAGTTGAAGTCGCCCAGTATGAGAGTTTTAGGTTGGACGCTAATATTCTCCAGGGTGCTTAGGAATGTGGAGTGAGTGTCTTGGGACAGGGTTGGGGACCTATAACAGGCTACGACCTGAATCGCTGTCTTACAAAATGTTAGCTGCACCTGAAGTATCTCTGATGCATTATGTTGGGCTACCAGTCTGGAGGTGTGGGCATCCTTTATGAATATGGAGACACCACTGCATTTGGAGCTTTGGTCCAAGTTTTGGGGCCGAAAGGTGTGGAATGAGTTATAGCCTGGTAGTGCAGGGATGCTTTCTGCTGCTTTGAACCAGGTCTCTGTTACAGCACAAATGTTGATGTTTTACATTTTAAGGAATGCTGTGAGTGAGTGCATTTTGAGATTTACACTTCTAGCAATGGGCAGCATGACCCTCAGATTGCATTTGTTTGTAGCTGTTATGGTGGTAATTTGGTCTTTGGAACACTGCCTAAAAAGGGCACTATAGGGGTGGCAAGAGCCTTGGCCATTATCTGGATGCCCAGAGGTGACAGATGCAGACCATCTCTGGCAAAGCATTGAGGTCTGTCAATCATATCATCCGAGGCAGACAGATGATTTTTTTTTTGAGCTATGATACAGAATGTGCTGTTTAACTTCTTTGAAGTACCCCTGGGATACATAGAAGCAAGCTCCACCTAAACCCTGTCTCCAAAGTCACATGATGCCTCCTAAGACTGATGCTGATGTATGCATAATGATCATGAGTCTGGATAAGTATTCTTCATGAATATTCAGTATGTACATTGGTGCCAATAGACATTTGAGTTTCAGACTTCATGTCCTTCAAAAAATGTATAACAAAAATCAGATCAGGCTATCCTACAAACCTTCAAAGTTCATAGTTACTGAACAACTATTTACTACCTCACATAAGTGGACCTAATGTTATTTGACATCCCATATCTGTACAATGGTATTTACTAAACTCACAAACAGCTCCAAAAAATAGCTGAACGTAAACTATTCATTTTTCACAGCAGGAAAGTGGTATGTCAATTGCTGGAGTAATATAAGACAGTATTTTTTGCTTTCTGCATGATTTGGATTGCCAGCAGGAGAATATTTTAAGATACTATGGTCAGTATACAGCCAGTGTGTTCCATTTTTTGAAGGTTATTACTTGAAAGATAAATTCTTTTAAATGCCTGTCCTTATCCAGGTCTGAATGACCAATGCTCTATAGCATGTTTATGGAAACTTAAAAGTTTGTACAGATTAAAGATTTAACTTAATTTAAATGTTAGCACTTTAAGGTATGCTCTTTTATTTCTGATGACTTAGTGTCTTGAATTGTAAATAATGAAGTTTACTTATCACATGATCTGAGTTTGGCCATTTGATTTATGATGGGTATTTAAATAAGGGGGTATGTTTGATATAATTATCTGAAGAAGTTCATCAAACGTGAATGAAAGAAAGTGCTTACTAAATAAATGAGTTCTTTAAGCTATGAATTTCGTTTTTGGTTTTACTACTAGTCGGTTTTGTTTTATTTTGTTTTCTTGTTTCAGATCTGCTGTTACACATATCTTTTGACTGTCCCTGATTTTGATTTGTTTGTCAGCTCATTTATGTGTCAGTCATATCCATACTTCTCTAGCTCTTAGCACAGGAAATCTGGACAAAGCCTAAATAATGGGGGACAAAGGCCCAGAAATAGGGACAGATTCTAAAAAGTGCTGTTATAAACTTAGAAAGTTTTTAGAATAAGACGATCTGTGGTTGCACACATTTTTTTTTCTGAAGAATATAATGCTTAAAACTCAAATGTATGTCATTATTTAGTGATTTCTATCCAAGGTGATTCATCAGAAAACCACACATTTTATGAAGAACAGACCAAAAATATGTTTTAAAAATCTGGACATTCCTGGAAAATATGGACAGTTGACAGGTACGATCATATCTGTCCTGCTCACACCTGCAGAGTCCATCCCACCCTGGGAGTATTACAATGCACTAATGCTGGATATGTTTCTCTTCTTGTTCTTTATGTGGCTGATTAAAAATTGTAAGTAATATTATATGGTTAAATTGATGTTAAATTCTGATGTCATAGGTAGTCAGGACACATATTTGTCTGAATAGGACACATCACTGCAACAACCACTGTCTGGATGCAATATTAATATGTGTACTCTGTGCACGTCCGGCACATCATTGTACACAGATACTTGAACTTGTGTGTAGTGTGTGTCATCCCACTGTGCAGTGATACTGTTCTGCCTGACAAACTACACACCGTGGCCATTCCTAACTCTCTGTCAGTAGTCTATTGGACAGTACTTCCAGACTCATCCACAGATCCATATCTGGACTTCAACAGACCAAGCATGTGCTCAGTCACCATATGTGTTAACTTATGTCCCATCTTATGACTCTTATGCAGTATTATGATTAAGGCAATGGTGAATGTGTGTCATCTGCCATAGTTCACATAGACAGCCACTGTTGCTAGGAAATATACATGTGGAATCTCAAATACTGTTTCTGTGCAAGACATGGTACTTTGGTTTAAGATAATTGTTTATATGAACACTCTCCCAGCAGATGATATTGTGATATCTGGCCACCTGCATACTTCAATATGAGATCACAGGCTCTCCAGATATAAAAATCATATACTTCTAAGAATATTGTGATGACAGCTATCTGCACAAAAAGCAAGTGGCCCAAGTCAAGGAATGCCATCCCTTCTGGCTGATATGCATTTCATCATCTTTATTCACTGGAGGGATTGTACTTAGACATTGATGCAGTCATTATTAAAAAGCATTCTTTGGATAAGTGTGATGCTGAATATTTTTACAACTGTGAGACACTCAACTGGTATTCTTGGTAACTTGGCACAGGTTTCAGCCTCATGCAAGTGATAGCCAGTAATTTATCTAGAATTTGGGAGGTTATCAGGGATGCTCTTACATTGTCACCCAAAGGGTGCTGGAATGTTGCAAATATCAGTACACCTAGTAACAGACCTGCTTTAATTTGAATTAGACCTGAGTTCCCCCATATACTGTGTGCAGTCACATGTGGGGATTACATCATATATAGGCCATCCTCTTGTCAAGATAACCAGTATCATCCTTGTTAGAGAGTTGGTCTAGCTAGATTCCATAGCTTCTACCTTTTACTTCTAGAATCAGGAACAAAACCACTAAAATAGGGACACTAGTAAATATTAGTACTACTAACTCAAAAAGATGACAGAATGAGAACATGAACTAATATACATTTTCTGATGTAAAACAAATCTCTAAGTCTAATAACATGAAACATAATTTTGGTGCAATGATACCAGTCCATCTCTGGTGCATTTTAGCACATATCATACCTTCAGGCAGTTGGGTAACTATGGGAGAATCTTTATTTGCCAGAAACATCATCGCCTCATGTCACATTACCTACAACCCTGACCTGGATCTCTTGAAGATTAAACTCACCCTTAACAAATCCAACTATCACTTCATAGCTAGCTACAGATCCCTATAAATGCTCCTCAGAGATCATGGAAATTGCATTATTACCACTAAGAGGTTAAATATCAAACCAAATTCCTTTTTGTTAGGGGAATTCAATTACCCAAGCTCTGACTTGCACACTTACACCTCTAAAATGGATATCCTCAGCATTTCCTTCATTTTGTTAATACCAATGCAATGAAACAAATGTTGTCTTTGACTTGGTCCTTACCAACCTAGCCCCTGTTTCTACCCTACCACACATCTCATCCTGGTTAAATCTAACAACAAATAATTTACCTTCTCTTTCAGGCATAATGGCACCCCCCCAGCAAATTAAACATTCTTTAAGGATTTTTCTGGGCAAACTTACTTCAGGTTGTAAATGACCTACACAAAATTCCCAACAATCCCTGACAAATAGACCCAGCTGAGAAAGTTGTCACATTCACCTGCAATTTTTACCAGCATCTAAACAGCTGCATAGAAAAGTCTGTACCTGTCTATCCTAAATATAACACTAAATTCAGGAATAAACCTATTTGGTGGAAGTCCGGTATTACTAAACTGTATAATAAAATATGGACAATAATGAAATATTGTTAGAAATCTCCATCCTTCTACCTCAAGGTCACACTGAAACAGGGAACTTCAGAGCACTATTAGAAACTGAAAAGCTGAGTACAAACTTAAGTTTGCTACATATATCAAAGAAAATTACAAATCTTTCTTCAGTCATGTCAGGAAATTAAGGAATAATGTTCAGCAATGCCCTAAGCTTATGCATAACAATATCATATCTTACATTCCCTATGATAAAGCCAATATGCTAACAGGCAAATTTAGTGCTAATTTTACCATGCATGCCCACATTGTTCCACCCACTATTGCTGCAAATTTAATTTCTCCTGTAATCACATTGGAACCTGTCTTAGAATCCCTATGAAAGGCTAAAATAATGTTTCTGTGGGACCAGATAACATATAAGGCTACATTCTCACTAATGCCAAGTATGCACTATCAAACACTCTACTTAAACTGTTCAATCTGTGCCTATCCCACATGATTTTTATTTATGGAGAACAGCCACTATGACTCCTTTAAAAGGGTCAACTCAGAGCTGGATCCAACACTTCACGACCTAGGCTGTTGCCTAGGATCCACTGGCTGAGGGGGGGGGGGGGGTCTGCCACTACATTTAACTAAACAATTAAATTATATTTTCTACTTTAAGGATGCACTCTGCTTCTGCGCAGCCATTTTTAGTACAACACATGCAAAGATGCAGATTTAAACATTGCTGCTGCTTTTGCATGTGGGATTTAAATGCCATTTGTGTGTGTGTGTGTGTGTGTGTGTGTGTGTGTGTGTGTGTGTGTGTGTGTGTGTGTGTGTGTGTGTGTGTGTGTGTGTGTGTGTGTGTGTGTGTGTGTGTGTGTAGTTAGGGATGGTAGGTTAGTTAATTAACTTGCTCAGGCTCAAATCTTGTACCTTGGTTACAGAGGACAAGAGCCCGAATCCTCTAAACCAATTACCAGAAGCTCACTTAGTCCTCAGGAGTGCATTTTCAAGGTATGTGAGCTTCAGTGCATTTTCAAGGAATTGTGAGTTTTAGTGCATTTTCAGGGAATGTGAGCTTTAAGGGAAAGTGAAGTTTACTCTTGGTTATGCTGAGTCTGTTTTCAGTGTGCAAATATTTAATTTAGCAATTGGCCATTAGTGCTTAGGTTATAAAATTTGTAAGTATTCTAAGTAGTGCAACAGGGAGCATACTCACCTTTGCTGCAGCAGGCTATAGGGTCTTCTCCTACACCATGTAGATGTATTAATGATACTGTGGTGCACTTTAAGGGGGAATGAGTGTGTCCTCCTTTGGATAAGATACCTAGTAACTATGAACCTGTTGTTGGTTTGACAGCCATTCCCTATTGCAATATTACCAGCTTACCATTTATTCCTTTTATATAACATGGGCAGTTTATTCTTCAAGAGCAGCAGTCCCTGAATTTGTACATGAAACACTGAAATGTAAATTTGTTTGCCAGCGGCAACCTCTTGGTTAGTTACAGATGTCTTTAATGTGGAATTATTCGGGTGACTTTTACTTCTGCAGAGATTGTGCATATTTACTGATATTAGTGGATTGTAATGACAGACGTTTGAGAGGCCTTTTATGGTTGAAATGTTCTTGAAATGGGTAGGATTGTCATTATTGGTTCATAACATTTTGTTTCATTACTTACTGAAAAAATGTTCAAAACTACAAATTTAGAACACAGTCTAATAAATGGTGCTATATTATACAAGGAACATAATTTAATATAATCAGGAAGGTAAATCAAAGAACACACACACATATGCATGGCCCTAAAATGTATGGAAGGGACCTATGGTTAGAAAATAGCTCAAAGGTAAATTTAATCCATCACTGGCCAAATGCATTTTCTTTGCATGTGGGTTTCAATGCAGTTTCCAAGAAGGTGAGTTTCAAGGGCAGAGCAGTTTACTGTTGCTCATGCTAAGTCTGGTTTCATTGTGAGACTGTACTGTTTTCTTTTTCAAATGGCTATCAGTGTTTGTGCTATAAAATCTAAAATAAAAATTTTAAATGAATTCCAAATATCTCTAATCATTGTAGAAGTAAGAAAACAGTAAGCACACTGAGAGGTTTGAACAGTGTTTACGGTAACTGGGAAGGAATAGCCAAGTAATGGAACACTGAACTGGCTGCAGTGGGGGGGGGGGTGCTGCTGTCTGGAGGGTGGAAGGTGATCTATTACTCTGCCCAGGGCCCCATTTGACCATGATCCAGTTGATTATAGGCCCTTCAACCTCACCAACCCTATATGCAAAGCCATGGAATATAACATAGCAGACATAGACAATTTAACTAGCCTAGTCCTGGCTCAGTGTGATTTTATGAAGGGCAGGTTCTGTCTCCTGAACCTTAGTAAAACTATTTGAAGAGGTTACTGAGGTTGTAGTCATTGGTCACTCTGTGCATGCTGCTCATCTTGTGCTGGCCCACTCTTTTGGCAACATCCCCTATTCTGATATCATTAAAAAAGTTAGCCAAACTTAAACACCTACATTGTCTGCTGGATTGGAAACTGTCTGCAACAACAGATTCCAAGTAGTGAAAGTTGTTGATACCATTTCAAAAAGTAAAATTTTAAGTATGGGAGAACTGCTGGGTAAGTGCTTTGGCCTCTCATGTTCGATATTTATTTTGCAGACATTGAAGCCAATATCCCTGAAATGTGGTTGACCAAGTTTGCTGATGACTGCAAGATGGGCAGTGTTATCTGCTCATCCACTGATACTAAACAGTTCCAAAAAGAGCTGAAATATGCACATACCTAGTTTACTGAACACGGTCTTAAGCTAAATGCAAAAAAGTGCAGGACAGTAGCGTTCAGCAAAAAAGCTATTCCCATTTCATGTTATAAGTGGTACTTCTTTCATTCAATTATCATGCTTCCACAATAATCAGGAAAACTTTCTCTATGACCCAGTCATTTTCCAAGGGAATTTCTTCAGTATTGAAAGATGTCATCTTACCAGTGTACTCTTCTCTTATCAGACCCGTCAATGAATACAATGCCCTCCTTTGCTACATCCAAGTTCAAGCATATCACTCAACCTTAAAAGGCCCCAGTGTTCTTTTCTAAACAAAAAATGTTAAAGGCCTTAAATCCTTCAGCTATCCCAAAAGATTAACACACCTCTCCTTGTACTCATTAGCCTCCTGGTTGCACCAAGGTGACCTGTGTTTCACTTTTTGAGCCATGAAACACCCAGTCTCCAATTTATTTTCAGTATTCACAAAATCAGTAGATATGTAAACACCTATACAAGGGACCTAAATCTACACCGATGGAGTTCTTTTGAGTCTGGACTCAAAGTCTCAGTGGGTGTGGACTAAACCTTTTAAATAAATGAAGTTATCACCTTATTTATAGTTCAAACAAATGCTTATATCTCTAGAAAACTGTAAATGGCAAAGTATATAGCTCAAAGTAACTTCTATAGTGGTTGCATCCGTTCAGTTCACTGACTTAAACTGGATTTTGTAAACCATAATATCTACAGCAAACATGAATTTTATAATGTTTAAAAAACTTATTATATCTCAGTAACCTTTCAAGCAACACACATAATGCCAACATCATTTTCTTCAGATCAGTAGGAGTTTCATATGAGGCACAGCAGTTCTGTCTGTGTCACTTACTTGTTGAGATATTTAGAGAACTATGAATATGATTGCAATGCAAATAAATAATATCTGCTATCTCTTCTATCTGCAGTAGGCAGAGGTCAAATATCCAAATAGTCATATTCATGATTTTGTAAGCTGTAAGATGAAATCTTGTAATACCTTGTAACTTGGTATAGGAATTATTAATGCAAATATGAACTAACAATATTTGATGCCTAGAGATGTTAATATGATGTAACTACAGAAACACCTGGAGGCATTGCTCAGTTATAATGAGGTGTATATATCTAAGCCTCTTATGCTCCCTGTGATTGCTTTCCTACTATATTGTTCCTACAGTCCTATATTTCTACAATCAACATTATTTGTTTACTGTAGTCTACCACAATTTCTCCAGAAAATCACTGTTTTTAGGAGAAATAAAGCAACCATCTTAGTAAATATCAGGCAAGTCCATGAAAATGATAAGAGAGATGAGAGGTGTGTGAGAGTCTCTAATGATGAACAGCTAATTATTTTCTTGCTCCAAGGAGAGCTGCAGCTGGTACTAGTTTCTCAGCCATCAGCATATTCATCCGTTTACAGCAAATGTTGGGAACAATAGCAGTTTGTTATGTCAAATCAAGGGTCTCTGGCATTGTCTACCACTTATTACTTCAGATTTAAGAGAGCTTAGCATACCTCTAACCTGTTATGTGGAGATGTAGCTCAGGGGGGACACAGGGAGCAGCCAGCTCAGGCAAAAGATGCAAGGCAGCATCATCAGTAGAGGGTAACCAGTCATTAGCTGGATGGTACCAGTGTTAATTTCTATACTGGCATTCAGAAATGAATGCCGATACTACTTTTGTGGTCATGACTGAAGGCTTCAACACTTCATGTGTGGTATAAGGTATAGAAAACTGCTTGCTATAGTTTAAAAGGCAGCAGTTTCTTTTTTGGGGAGGTCCTCAATTTTTTTTTATTTTTGTGCTGTTCAAAATAAAGTTAACAGGGGTACTAGATTGGAGTTGGCATCAGGCACCATATTAGCTAGCTACACCTTTGCTGTTATGAAATCATCTTCAGACAAGCACCCCACGCCCTTACTCATAGTGCAGAGTTAAAAAACAGGAAACACTCTGACAGATTGTTCACGGCAGTCTGAAGCACACAGCCCCCTTGCAGGCAAGGCCCCTCCCTCCCTACCGGCTCTTTACTAGAAGTACAAAATTTTCAGAAATGCTGGTACAGAAAGAATGCAAGAATGGCACTCAGATTACTCTATCTAACAGTTTGCACCAGGGGCACATGCCCCCTTCACCCCACCCTTGCTAGTCCAGTAGATCATTATGTGCTTCATCTAAACAAAGAATCCACAAGCAGAGTCTGATCCAGCAGTAGGCAACATAGGCAGTATCCTAGGGCCCCATGACTGGGGGGGGGGGGGGGGGGCAGTCAGACCTGGAGGTTTAAGCATTTGTTTTAATAATATATGTTAAAAATAGCACAGTGGTAGTGTCTTCTCGATTAAGGAGAACCATGTGTGCATCTCCACTGTGGAAGTATTAAGTAAATGCATAACGCATTCCACATTTGCGCACAGAATTTAAACTAGTCGTTCTTCTAAGAGATAAGGTAAATGCGCACGCGCGCGTGTGTGTGTGTGTGTGTGTGTGTGTGTGTGTGTGTGTGTGTGTGTGTGTATGTATGTGTAAAAGTTTAATTCAAACTAGAGAGGTGTGTGTGTACTTACGAATGTATATGTATGTAATTTAAAGTAGCTGTTCTATTTCTGTATAAGAGATAATGTGTGTATGTGCGTTTGTAATTTAAACTAGACATTCCTCTAAGAGAGATGTGTGTGTGTGTGTGTGTGTGTGTGTGTGTGTGTGTGTGTGTGTGTGTGTGTGTGTGTGTGTGTGTGTGTATATACATATGTATAAAAGTGTAATTTAAACTAGAGAGAAATGTATGTATAGGTATGTATGTGTATGTGAGTGCATGTAATTTAAAGTAGTTGTTCCATTTCTGTATGAGAGAGAAAGTGTATACATGTGTGTATGTAATTTAAACTAGCCATTCTGTTTGTATGAGAGATAAAGTGTGTGTGTGTATGTACGTGTATAATTTAAACTAATGGTTCTGTTCTGTATGAGAAAGTGTATGTTGCTGTGTGAGAGAGAATGTGTGCGTGCATGTGTCTTTGTGTGTCTGTGTGTGTATGTGTGTGGGTTGCTGTGTGAGAGCAGAGACAAGGTGTGTGTGTGTGTGTGTGTGTGTGTGTGTGTGTGTGTGTGTGTGTGTGTGTGTGTGTGTGTGTGTGTGTGTGTGTATGTTGCTGTGTGAGAGCAGAGACAAGGTAGGTCTGTGTGTGTGTGTGTGTGTGTGTGTGTGTGTGTGTGTGTGTGTGTGTGTGTGTGTGTGTGTGTGTGTGTGTGTTTCAACATACCTTTCAATTGAAGTAACTTTGCTATTAAAGTATTGAAGTTCATTTTGCAGTATTTTTAGAACCGTTTTTTTTTTCTGGATACCTCTCAACTGTCCAGATTTAGCCTTGTAGTTTCCGTCTGTTTCTAATGAAATTTGTGGTTTTCTGGCAATTCACTGATTATTGAACTCACTTAATAATTATTTGTATATGAGTTTCCAACTTCTTTTTTTTTTTCAGAAAATACATTCTAACACAAATCTTGTTATTCTAGTAACTTTCTAAGTTAAAAAGAGTAATATTTAAAATCTATCCTCTTCATTTTAGGGCTATTGTATCCCCATTATTTTAGGCTTTGTCTAGATTTCTTAAACTAAGACCTGACCAGATTTTTGCCAGATATGTTTGGACAGTTCCTCATAAAATGTGTGGTTTTCTGGCAATTCATGGAAGATTGAAGTCATTTTATATATATATATATATATATATATATATATATATATATATATATATATATATATATATATATATGAGTTTCAGACTTCATATCTTTCAAAAAATGCATGCTAACACAAATCATGTTATTCTAGCAGCTTTCTAAGTTAAAAAGAGTTGTTATTCTAGCAACTTTCTAAGTTAAAAAGAGCAATATTTAAAATATATCCCTATTTTGGGCCACTGTATCTCTATCATTTTAGGCTTTGTTCAGATTTCTTGCACTAGGAGGATGAGAGGTATGCATACCTCTCAACTGTCCAGATTTTTGCCTCATATCTTTGGCCTATTCCTCATAAAATGTGTGGTTTTCTGGCAAATTACTGAGGATTGTAATAACTAAATAATGCCATACATTTGAATTTCAGACTTCATTTCCTTCAGAAAATGCATCCTAAGACAAATCATACTTTCTAGCAACTTTCTAAATCTATAAGAGCACTGTTTGAAATCTGTTCCTATTTTTGGGCCCTTGTCTCTCATTATTTTAGGCTTTGTCCAGACTTCTTGTGCTAAGAGGTTGAGAGGTATAAAGGTATGTTATGTAATGCCCCGGGGGGGCACATTAGTCAGTTAACATGATCAGGCTTGACCCTATAATTTGGTTGCAAGAGACAAGACCCTGAATCCTCTATACCAGCTACCAAACTGCTGAAGGAATTGTAAGCTTCAGCGTTGACAATAGTCTGAATCCTCTCCATGAACTAACAGACTGCTGACAAAATTGTGTTTGAGTTTCAGTGCATTTTCATGGAATTGTGAGTTTCAAGGGAAGAGAGGTTTACTGTTGTTCATGCTAAGTCTGTCTTCAACGTGCATCTAGCTGTTTTGTTTAGCAAATGGCACCCACAGTTTGTGATGTAGAATTTTAGTAGCATAATTGCTTTTAGTGCAGAAGGCTGTGGATTCTACTCCCACACCATGTAGATGGAGTGCTGCTATTACACTGCCCTTCTGATTGCCGATTATTTGATGCAGTTAAGGGGGATAAGGGTTCTGCACTCCTGAGTATGTCCTCCTTTGTAGAAGATGCCTAGTAACTATGAATTTGTCAGTTTGTCAGTCATTCCCTGCTGCAATATTACCAGCTTATGATTTTTTTAATGTTACATAGGCAATTAATTCAAGGGCAGCAGGCACAGAATTTGTAGATGAAACACTGAAATGTAAAATTGTTTCCAGTAACAACCTCTTCATTAGTTACAGATCTCTTTAATATTGAATTATTTGGATGACTTTTCTACAGACATTGTGCTTATTGACTAATATTGATGGATTGTAATGACAGATGTCTGAGCGGCCTTTTATGGTTGAAATTTTCTGAAATGGGTAGTTTTGTCATTATTGTCACCAGGATTCACGAATCCTCCATGTAAGACTAAATAAGTCTTACTCGGAAACTGCAGTTGAACGGTATGACGTCAGCATGTCATGCATATTCATGAGGGCACGCTGACTCCACTCCAGGTCTAACACGGACCATGCAGGAAGGCAGGGACTGTGTCTGACTGCCAAGCAGTCCAAAGGTCCACTCCCCTGCAAGTGTCTGAATTGTGAAATGTCAACACACATGAGCGAGTCCGCTCAAATGTCTACATACCCAACACTACACTCCCTCACATTGTAAACCCCCAGTACAGTTATAAAATGTAAAACTTTTAATTTTTTTTATAATTCCCGATATAGCTGCCCGTATTTGCACGTGTTTGCATGGGTATGCCCATTGCTTAGCTGCAGTTAGCAATTTCAACATTGAAGGGCATAATAAGAAATGTTTATGCAAATTAAGCCAAATAGCCTAGTGGTAGAGCCTTCGCACAAAGAAGATGCATTCACACTTCGAGTCTCACCACTCCCCTTTCTATTTTATGTTTTAAATTAGTATATGAAATAATTCCTGACATATATGAATAAATGTTTACTAAAAAGCATTGAAATGGCCTATGTATCAGTGAACAAAATGTACATATATAAATATAAGAAGGTTCTTGACATATAATTTCCCATAGCTAAGCAGCGCTTTACCCAGCACAATATAGTTGCCCGTAGTTAAGCAGCTCTTTACCCAGCGCAATATAGTTGCCCGTAGTTAAGCAGCACTTTACCCAGTGCAATATAGTTGCCCATAGCTAAGCAGTGCTTTACCCAGTGCAATAGGTTTGTGTGGAGGTGCGCACCATGCTAACCAGTGCACCGTAGGGCAACGTGGAACAACGTAGAGCAAAGTTGCCTAAACATAGCCACACCCCCAGCCTGTCTGGACAGTAGTAAAATAAAAAGCAATGACAAGCTTCGAACCCAGGACACTGTGCACCATAATGAAAGTACTGAACCACTAAGCCATGACAGCTTAGGATAAACAGCCACTGTTAACATACATATACTTATAAATGGTAGATTAACCATTGCTAAGCAGGTCTGCAGTCAGCCGAGAATTGTCAAAAATGGCCAATCACAAAAAAGTGCGGGAAATGCGGCATATTTAAGCTCCATAGGTGGGAATACTCACCATAACTGATTGTATTTCCCATCTGCAGTCAGAATGGCTGGTGCTGGAGAGGGTACTTGTTTTCGAGCGCAACGCTGGGGCATCGAGGAGTCAAAATACATGGTTTGGCTCCTTGTCCACCGTCATGAGTCAAGACTCCTGCAGGGCCAGTTCCAAGGGATGGAGTACAAAGCAGAGGCTTGGAACTGGTTAGCTCATGATCTCACCAGTGACACAGGCGTCCCTCAGACTGGTGAGCAAGTCTGTCACCACCATGCAGACCTGAAGAGACGGGACCAGGACCTACTGAACCAATTGGATACAGGAAGCCCGTGACATGCAAGATGCCCCACTACTGAGTAGGTAGCCATGGAATGCAGTATGTAAGACATGCTAATTTAGTCTATATAATGGATAGGTATGTCTCAATATCCCTTCATTTACTTCACAACTGCAGGTGTCCGTGCTGCGAATCAGCAAGCCTATGCAGATAGGCTGCTAAGGCTGCACCACCAGGCAGGTTAGTAATTATTCTGCATGTATTGTTATATAAAATAGGTGAGAGAGCCTGAAAAAAAGTCTTGTAGCCCAATAATACAGCCATAAAATGGCCTGAATAGTTCCTCTGCATGTACTGTTATATAAAATAAGTCAGAGAGCCAGAAAAAGAGTGTAGTAACCCATTAATAAAGGTAAAATAAGTCAGGAATAATATCTCTGCATGTATGCATGTACTGTCATATAAAATAAGTGAGCGAGCCTGAAAAAGAGTGTTGTAACCTATTAACAAAGGTATAATATGTCTTGAATATGTCTTCCGTATGCACTGTAATATCAAATAAAGGAGAGAGCCTGTAGAAAAGTGTGTAATGTAATTAATAAAGGTATAATACTTGGAGTATGTCTGTGTCACTTACTTTGAAATGTTTTTGTACCCTTGCATTATATAAATAGTACTGTTGTAGTAAGTGCTGTCAACCCACAGTTGGGCAGTCCCATATAAAGTGGATGAAGGAAGTGTCAGTAGCTGTGAAGCATATATACAGTCCTCAACAGTCGGTTAATGGCTGGCATGCATAGGTAAATATGGCACACAAGTAGCTTGTTAATGTGTTCACCAGAAATGTGAGTGTGCTACATGAAATGTAGGGTTCTGTAGAAATTTAACTGAAAATGTCATGTGAACACATCCAGATATGTAGATATATAAATATAAATAAAATATATAACTATGTAGCAGTAACATCTGCATCTTGGACAGTTAGTATGTCAGATATAGGTCAGGTATATAATGAACTATCCAAACCCATTACACTACCTAATGCATGTTGCCTAGTGTAATAATAAATGTAGGGAATATACACCTGCAATCAATACGAATGTAGTGTAGACTAAAAGTACTTATAAGATGTTAATGGAGGTTTCTTTTTACACCCTACTGTATGTGCATAAACAATGCAATTCCACACCTCAGTGGGTATGTCTAATCTCAAAACATTTGTTGGGACATATGTCCTATTGTTCTATAAATATCTGCATTTACTTTGATGCATGTGCCCTGTTCAAACACCACAATCTTGGTGGCCTGTTGCCACCAATCATCCCTGCATGCTGTTGTAATGTCCACTGTCGTTCAATATATGCATGTGTTATGCTTGCTGTTCAACTGGTGGAACCCTGGTGTGTTGGGTTAATGGGAATATTACTGCATGCTGTTACAACTAATTTGGAATGCTGTTGTTTATGTTGTAATTAAACACACCTAATCACAGAACGTATGGGAAGGCTGGTCCCATTGGACCCACCTGTCCCTCCTCAGCTGGCGATTGCACCTGGCACCAGCAGGTCTGGTGCCCAACCCGGGCTCCCCTCCTCCATTGGTCCTGTGCCACCTTTGGGTGGAAGCGCTGCAGGGGATGGGGCTCGTCCCCCCGTGCAAGCATGGGCCACCTGTCACCCTCCGAAGGGTCTGGGCTGTGATGCGTAGGGAGATCCAGCATTCATTCGCTGATCCCCTACGCCAGCTTGAGGTGAGAGTGGCACAACTCATAGGTGAGCCTGCCCCTCCTACGCAGCCCCCAGCACAGCCACCCTTGGGGCTGTGAAGGTGCAGTGGTGACTGCCTATGGGTGGGGATCTCAGTTCCACTGTTACCATCTGTGGGCTCATGGGCTTGCTATTTCCAAACATCTGTCCCCGTCAATTCTGTTCACCCACCCCATGTGTCATGCTCCACCCCTGTATGCGTCATGTTTGTCTTGTCTGTTTACCTCCCCAACCTGCCTCCCCAAATATACCTACTTTCTCTACCTCACATTCCACTCTCACCTGAAAAAAAAAAGGGGACAATCTGTTCCCACAAAAAAATTACGCCCCATACATAGCTGCCCATTTTGCACACATGTCCGCTGCACATGTAAACTGATAATTATAATTGGCAGTACACATACTTTGTTGTCCTCACCCCTCTCTCAGGGGGTGGAAGGTTTCAAATTTCACTCCAAATTTATTGCATATGCACAGCTGTTGCTGGTAATGAAATGGGCAGCTATGGACCTTTGCTACACCCGTCCTGCACATACCGAGCTGGTTTCCCTACTGTCTTTCCCTCTTTGTGCCCCCTTTTTCACCACTTTCCTATCTCCCCATTTTCTTTTCTTTCAAAGAAATTAGCGCAGAGATTAGCAGGAGTAAGCACTTTTAAGCAGTAGTTAGCGGGTTTGAGCGAATGTGTGCATGTGTGCGCTTAGCTATGTATTGCTAAGCCTCGCACAAACCCGCTCAAACCCGCTTACAACTGCTTAAAAGTGCCTTAGTCACGCTGTATGTCAGGGCCCTTGTTCTGCTCAGCAGCAAAATAAAACACCTCTGTCAGTCTTGAACCCCAGTCCTTGGACACATTACACTGCATGAAGTACCACTAAGCCACAGCAGATATACAATAACTTGGTGCTGAAATAAATATATCCTGCAATACAATGAGTGAATGTAAAGGAAAAATAGGAAGGCCATAACACAAAGCTTGTTCTGTGGATCTTTACTAGCAATTGTTGTGGAATTTCGTTACATGACTGTGATAAGAGAAGCAGCCATTCTAGCAGCGAATAATGTTATAGAGGCACTTTACAACCCCCACACAGTGTCATAGCAGGACAAACACTGGCATATCTGATTAGGGCAGAGGCCATACTTCCTAACTGTGACTACTTTTCAGGGATGTCCCTGATTGTGAAACATATTTTAGCTGTGTCCCTCTGAATCCCTCTGAAAAGTACTGATGTTAGTCAGAAAGGTGGACAGACCGCCTGCCTTGATAAACTAACAGGTACACACCAATCCTTAAAGTCCAGTAAGATAACATTCACACAATAATACATAATGTTCTCTGTATGTCTGCACCCCCTCCCCAAATTTTACATATACGTGTGTGTGTTTAGTGTCTACCAATGATGTAGGTAGGCACACTCAGTACTGGAATTGTCCAGTTTTCCTGAGAATCCTGTGCTAATGTCAACAATAAAAAACACAAACCCTGCAGTTTTCCTGAGAATCCTGTGCTAATGTCAACAATAAAAAACACAAACCCTGCAGAAGTGAGTACATTAATATGCACAGTATAACAGTTCACAAACAGTTCATGTGCCAAAAGAATACTACTCAATAACTACTTTTGTATGGCAGTTAATTATATAAGTAGAAAAGAAACTACATACCTATATCTTGTGTAAGCATTTGTAGGGGTGAGTTAAACTCTACACTGATAGCTCTGTAGTGGAAGTGGCAACAGTCAGGTCTGAGTACAACATGTACATCACTGTCTACACCTCTAGCTTCAGATATAAGAAGTATACCAACCTTCTGACTTAAACAACAGTCTTCACAGCAAACAAGCATGGGCCCTACTCTGGAAATCTGAAAGGGCTACGCCTACATAACTTAGCAATTTATAGCATTGGGTTGCTATGACAGTGAGTACTGCAATTACCACACAGCAGGCTGTATGCATTTACCAAATGCTGGGCACCAATTGGTGCAGAGGGCATCACATGCACATGTGCAGACTGTACTTGCTATCCCCACATGCAATCATTACATTGCAAGTGTTATAGCATCTGTAAACCTGGAGAGGAGTAAAAAAAAATATTACTTAATAAAACAAAAATTTAATTAAGTAAAACAAATTTACTGAATTACTAACCAAAAAATATTAATTAAGTAAAAAAAGCTTAATTAATAACCAAAAACTATTAAGTAAAAGCAAACTTTACTTAATTAATACAAAAAAAAAACAATTGTCAAAGCATACACAGACGGACCTGAAAGTGACAAACAGGTATGTAACAGATATGTGGTTACTGGTAAGTAGTAGATGTTTATGAGGAGTACTGTACATACTTTGAAACATGCATATGTGGCAGCAGTAGGTATGTATGCACTGATGCCATGCATAACTACTGCCGTGGACAAATTAGTGTGTAGCTGTGTGCAGTGGGACATAACTGTGACATATGTAGCTCAGCATTAAATGTCAAACATCTGATCATGTTATCTATGTTCTGTACAGTACTGTGTATAATGGCTGTTTGGGGGAGTAGTGCAAACAGCTATATAAACCTGGATGTGACAGAGTAACACATGCATGATAGTCATATAATGTGTAGCTTAGCTTTGGCAACTGCTGTACCAGACTAGTATAGTAATGTAGCATTAGCAGCTATAAATACTCCCTGTAATATTACTGTTATGGACACGTGACAACTGCTCATATTGTAGCAAGGCCCAAAAGGTCATCCGTGAGGTCTACGGACTTACAACAGTGTGGACCTTGTGTGTGTATGGCACACACACATGGAGAGAAATTTATGTGTCAGATATATCAGCATCTTAACATGTGCATAGAGCAAGGGACATAATGCAACTGTTTGTGAAGGGTGGACATATATATGTTGGTGAAGGCTGTTATGTGCATATATTTATGTAGGTTGTAGTATGTGGCAAACAAAACAGCATACAGTGCTGGTATATGACTTGTGGTGTTTAAACGCTGTGGGTATGATTTGTTAGGTTTTTAGTCTTCCAGACAGGGAGTCCTGCTAAAGATACATGGGCTGAGAATACCTTCAATGCATTCTGCACAAGACTGTGCAATATTATTACATAACTGTATCCCTCTCAACCTTTGCATAATTGATATTCCCACAATGAAAGGTAGACTGTATATGTGCCTATATGTAAATCTATATGTACACCAATGGATGTTTATAAGTACGCTCAAGCTCAATGTTGTAAATGTATTGCCATCCCTTTTGTTAAAAATCCTGTACCCATGAACTACCACATAGGTGGTAGTCCACTCAACACCAAAAGTGTGATAAGAGACCACGGGACACTGGTGGAAAGTAGTGTCCCTTTTGATAATCACAGTGCCACACTAGTCATGTAAACTGTGTATGGTCCACATGTCATCAGAAAAGGTGTGTCATTCATGGAAAAAGAGGTTAGTGTTCCACTCTACTCATCAGTCATAAAACCCATCATAGAGTACAATGGCCCTTTTGGTATGTATCTCAGAAGACATCTACAGCAACTGTAGACGCCAGGCACATACCTCACAAAGAGTATTACCAGACTCAAACAGATGCCCTATGCAGACTGTCTTACAAAACCACAGCTACACTGTGTCACATACCGCCTACCCAGAGGCAACCTCTGCCTAATATACAAAGCTATGCCAAACCCACAGGTGTTGGACATGCTCCATGTAAACAGATCAAAATCCCTATAAGCTACACACTGTACTGATCTAAACCTTGTAACATCAAAAAGCAGCACATGCTGGGGTGGTACATTCTCATCTCAGGCACATACCATACTCTGGAACTAACTACCTATCAATAGCAATTAAAGGTCCCCATTAGCAGTCGTCATGAATAATCATGATGAATGGATGTGAGATAGGAAATACAACCCGTGAATCACCTCTGTGGCTCTGCATGACAGGGGCACATGAACTTAAATTACATGGGTGTTGAAGGGCAGGGTACTGTATGGCTAGGCCTCTATAGGCCCTATGGCTAATAGCCTATTAGCTACCTAGGACCCGATACACACACACATGTACTTCTTGCATTAATTGCTATGTGAGGTTGACTGAGTGTGATGGCGAATGTGTAGGTGAATGTGTCAATGTTGTGTATATGTGTGATAGCCTAGTGGGAAACTGTTTATATCATGGTATGTAGTGTTCTAGCTCTGATCCCTGCAAAAGATATGTATGCTATTGCTAGGCAGGAAAAGCAGTATGGAATACGGTGTGATGTAGTCCCATGGTGTTGACTGGAGTGTGCCATTGTAGGCTAAAGCAGTACATGTATGCTTATTGGTTGTTAACACTAGTGAATACAAATCCCATATGAACTGTAGTACTACCTAAAGCTGTAGGCCTACACAGCACAGTATGGTGTATATCCACATTGCTTGAAAACACTGTTTTGTTTGTTACCTGTAGTCCTCACACATTACATACCTCAGGCATAAGGTTTTGTAAGTGCTGACACACAGTACTGTATGGTACACAGGTAAAGCTCATCTGGGTTGCCATACCTTTGTGTCTTGTAGGTATGTCCGATGTATGTGTGGGTATGCCTGTAACATGGCCTCAGTAGTATGTGTGTTACAGGATATAAGTGCATATCTAGAAACATGTATAGTGTAGTACAGCAGTATGCCACCTATATTGATGAATGTGCACATATGTTACTTAGGGGTTTGCTATCAACAAGTAGTGTGGTGTACTGGTAGTACTGTAACTCTACTTTACAATAATTTCAATGGATGACATATTTCTGTATGCATTAGCTTCATATATACCTCCTGTGGCTAGGTGATGCATTGTGTCACATACAGTGTGCCATGTACTGTTGTATAGTCTTACATACTGGTTTCACTTTGTTGCTATGCAGAACATGGTTTAATATATAGAACGTGCCAGGCACTGTCAGGCAGTTGTGGGCTGAGCACTGATATGTGGCATTAAAAGTGTGTATCTACTGACACCCAATAGGTTGCTATATATGGCATTTCATTGATATCTGTACTTTAGAATGTTAAGTGTGCCACATGACTTGCTCACAGTTATTGTTTTATTGTCTTCCAGGGGCATGTCTCACCATTGCAACCCTGCGTATTCCCCTGAAGAGGAGGAAATCATAATATCCACCCTAGTACATCACACCCTGCTGTTCTCCAGAACCAGCCAGGACCAGCATGAGCGCACTGCACTGTGACAAGATGTTGTCCATCGGGTTAATGATGTAGACATGCATAACCAGACTTATGAGCAGGTAGGCCATCACTGCAGTGATTTAATTAGACATGTCCAGCAGCATGACTCTGATGTCTGCAGACAACAGCTTGCCACAGGTGGTGGTGCAGCATTACATCTGCTCCTCACCAGAGTGGAAGAGCTGGTCCTCAGTGTGATGGCTCCTGGACAACCACTACAACAGACATGTGTCATCATGGAGGCTGGAGTCACCCAGCAAGTTGACTAGGAGTGTGCAGGTAACATGGCATATCTGTAGACTACTGTTAGTGTGATTGTTAGAACATGCATATGTCAGATGTGTACTGTGTATTTAGAAGATGTGGAGCCTGGTGTTATGCAATACTGATAATTTGGAACATAATCTGTATGCCTGTGACTGTCAACCATTGTACTACTGTAAAATTGCAAACTCACAGCAGCAGTGCCATAGTTGTTAACACTGACAAACTGTCTCATATCCTTGTGGGTCCCTCTGGTGTGACAGCAAGACAGCAGACCCATGCTGGTGAGTGTTCTACATTTAATATAGCAAATAACATGTGCATGTCATAGGTGAGTTGTAGGCCATATACACATGTAAAACACCTACAAATAATGCATGCTTTGCATGTTTTCTGTGGTAATATGCACACCCCAGTAACATGAGTAGCTGCCTCAAACACATGCAATACACAGAGCATCCCAAACAATTGTGGTACACTGTAGTGGACATTGTATAGGCAGAGTCAATACACATGCACACAACATACACCACTTTGTCATATGCAGTATGTGTTAATATGATACACATGGTGTATTTAGACACCTGCTGTAAGGTCAGACTCCAGTATCCCAAATGTCATCCACACAGTACACATACTATACCTGAGGGGTAGAGGCCTATCATGGGGTGGTGCGACACTCTGCAACACACAACACATTCATGTTAGGCAATGCTCCCTATTGAACACCTTACATACCCATGTAACAACTGCCTGTGAAATGGTTAATGTAGCTGCAGTGCTGCAGTTCAGGTACAGCAAGAGTGTTGCCAGTGTGGCACACATTAGTGGCCTTGAGTGACCACATGATGCTGCCTGATGATGGCTCATGGTACTACACTACATCCAGTTACAGTAACTACAGAACTACACATAGCATTCATTGCTATACACCTGACAGTTGTGTGCATCCAGCCATGGTATGTAGACCTGTGAGTGATGGTGCACAGGACATTGAAAAGCATTTAATACTTGCACAGCAATGTTGTGTCCATGTACACATTGTGTTCCAGGGTGAGGCCAATCACTGAACAACACACATGCATCAAAGACATGTATACTGTTATTAACAAGGACTCTCTACACTCACACTGCATGCTGTTGAGCAACACACATCCTGCATGCTGACACGTGTGATAGGACTCTTTGGCTTGTGATACTGTACTCCACCATCAACCACGAATGAGTATGTTCTGGATCGCTGTTGGTGTGTGTGTGTGTGTGTGTGTGTGTGTGTGTGTGTGTGTGTGTGTGTGTGTGTGTGTGTGTGTCTACTTTAGTGAGTAGTGTATTTGTGTTCATGTGTGCATGTGTGCATGTGCTCATGTGTTCATGTGTTCATGTGTGCATATGTGCATGTGTTCATGTGTACATATGTGCATGTGTTCATGTGTGCATATGTGCATGTGTTTATGTGTTCATGTGTGCATGTGCGCATGCGTGCATGTGTGCATTTGTTCATGTGTGCATGTGTTCATGTGTGCATGTGTGCATGTGTTCATGTGTGCATGTGTTCATGTGAGCATGCGTGCATGTTTTCATGTGTTCATGTGTCCATGTGTTCATGTGTTCATGTGTGTATGTGTGCATGTGTGCATGTGTGCTAACATCATGTACAGATTGTAAAGTGTGTTTCCTGTCTTCCTCTCACAGCTGCTGAGGTTGTGTTGGTTGAGTGCAGTAGGGAACCTGAAGTCACTGCCACAAATAGTGGAAATGATGATACATGTGTTGTGGCACAGGCAGGTTTGACAGGGTCTGTTGTCGGGCTGCCAATCGACAGTACACCGCTTTCTACCCCATCTATGTGCACATTCCTACTACCAATACATCCCTCATCACCAATGGCCTTAGCTGAGGGACAGCATACAGTAGGCATTGACCAGGATAGTGTGGTATCTATGGCACATGCATCCCCTCACAGCAGCCATAACCAGATTCATGGAATGGTACCACATAGGCAGATGTCCAGAGGTTCTTGTGGGAGCACTGCTGGTCGTAATGCCCCTAGCAGACGTGCCCCCACAGGTCTTACAACCTCAGGTATGTTCCGGGCTGTAATGCAGGCACAGGCACATATGGAATGGTACACCAGACATGGACTAAGGGCGCAGAGGGCCCATAACACCGCTATCAATGACAGTATCCGTGACCTTGCCGGTGCTGTCCGTAATTACACCGAGGTCATTGATAGACATTGGGGGGAGACATTAGATGTCCTCTGCAATGTCATGTCCATGTGCCAGGACAGTGCAGGATGGCTGAGACGTCGACGTGGACGTATGCCAACAACATCATCGGCTGGCAGTCTTCGCGGAGGACACACAAGTCACAGCCACTCCCTTAGTGGCAGTACCAGCCCCAGCAATGTTGGGGCTGGGCTGTCAATAGACTGTTATAGAAGACCACGTGCACGTGACTCTGGCCAGTCCCAGCAGGGACATGGATCCAGTCAACATCCCTCTGCCTCTGATGATAGTACCCAGTCTGGCTTAGTACACAATACTGTCCGTGACACCCCTACCAGGCACAGGTACTGTGTCCATGGCCAGAGACAGTGATCTGTACAGCCTGGCAGGTACAGTCTGTGGCTGTCCCACAACATCCCGTATATGGCAGCCACATGGTGGAACTGTGTGCATGCAGACACACACACACATTAACCAAACACCTAGGGCTAACACATACACACACATTATATCAACATGGACCCATGCTGTACTGTTGTCCCTCACACACACACACACACACACACACACACACACACACACACACACACACACACACACAAACACACACACATACATGTCGATTGGATGGGTCAATGTTGGGCTCTGGCAAACCAACAACACACCCTGTGCATATGATGAAACTGTGCCACCTCCTGTCATCTGTAACATTGATGCAGGAACAGGCTAACATGGTGCTGATGCACAGGGTGACTTTATAGCAGTGTAGCAATGTTAGCATGTTGTCAACAGTAAAGTGTATTGATATCCTTGTAGGTATATCTGAGCAGGCATGATACGTTAAAGCTATGATTATCACTGTAGTATTGTTTACACCAGTGTTAATTCCAAAAATGTATTGTCCGCCCATGTGCCACTTGACTGATGTGTGTAGC
Source organism: Protopterus annectens (assembly GCF_019279795.1). Taxonomy (NCBI): domain Eukaryota; kingdom Metazoa; phylum Chordata; order Ceratodontiformes; family Protopteridae; genus Protopterus; species Protopterus annectens. The sequence continues at coordinate 1,837,394,120 of NC_056725.1, read as the reverse complement.
TTTGGCAGCATGTGTTGGTGAGTGGACAGCACGTGTGTGATGTGTGCAGTACAGATTTGTAGGTGTACATTTGTGAACATGATGGAGGTGCACTGTCTGCATGTACATGCATAGTGGACACATGGGAAGGGTGACATACCCTGTATTACACAGTGTTAACACTTCATAGTTTCTGTTGGTGGCCAATATGCATTTTACTACACATATGTTTTAACTTGGGTACACATGTGTGTATGACATGGTTTGACACTATGTTGTAGGTGATACTGTTACTATCTGTCATCGTTTTGCATTCTGGTAGTAAACACAACCTCAACAGCCTGACTATAACCAATTGTTAGATGATGTCTTGACAACTGACACACAGATGTAGGAAACTCAGTAGCATTTGGATCCTTCCGGTACTGTACTATACCAGTAACCAGTGGTATTGACCGCCACCCATTCCTGGGACCACTCCTGTTTGGCATGTAGCCCTCTTAGGTACAAGTAAACACACTAGGGATATGTCCGTCCACATCTGGAAATTTATACAGTGGCCTACAATGCATTCTCCGGATGAGACACTTATCCTCCACAAGGGTATCATACAGACAGATACCTGTTGTCCAACCCATGCTGTAAAGCTATGAGCCAACTATAGCATAGTCATCCACATTTACTAAACATGGTATCCCAACAGTACCACATAGCTAGTAGCCCCCACCATGTAGAACGGGTACCGATGTGTACATACTGCCAAGTGTTATGTCATCCGTCCTTTGGTATTCACATTTCCAAAGGTATTCTGAAGTCCCTCGGTGTATCACATAAGCAATAAGGGGTGTGTATGCATATCCACAAAGTTGTTGTACACCTATAATGAATGTCCATTATTGACAGACTTTGTTGTGTTTGAACATGTCTGAAGTATACCCCATGCATGAACCCTCACTCACACTACTCTATAGAAACTGTCATGGGTGTGTGTGACACAGATGACCTAGGCCACAGATCACTACAGTGGCTGGCCTTGTCACAAACATACATATGTGACCTAAGGTCTGAGAAGCAGCAGCACAATCTGGCAAAGGTAACAGACGTATTCATGTAGAAAGCAGGCTTCACACCTATGAACTAATTGAGATCACATGTACATATATGTATTTGCCACACAGATACCTGAAGTGTGCAATGCACATACAGTTGTTATACTGATATGTCATACAGTAGTAAAAGCAAAACCCACAACACATTGACCAACAGTGTCACACATACACACACACTCAGCAACTGCAGGATTCAGTCACTTACCTAACTATGTTATGATACTAGAGAAGTACACATTAATATGACACGCTATATGCTTTACTGGGAGTTTACATTTCCACTGCTATATTTGTGGGATGCTGACATCATCAGACTTGCCAAAGAGGAATATATCACTTTTAAGGTGTTTTCCTAGTCTCCTAAAAGGGCACTCCTTTCAACGGAAATCACACACAAACATACACCCCACACACACACACACACACTCAGCAGTTGCATGATTTAAACCCCTACCTAACTATGTTATGACACTAGAGAAATACGCATTAACACGATGCGCTATATACTTTACTGGGAGTTTTTATTTCCACTGCTATATTTGTGGGATGCTGACATCATCAGACTTGCCAAAGAGGAATATACCACTTTTAAAGTGTTTTCCTAGTCTCCAAAAATGGCATTCCTTTCAAAGGAAATCACACACAAACATACACCCCCCCACACACACACTCAGCAATGGCAGGATTCAAACCCCTACCTAACTATGTTATGATACTAGAGAAATTCGCATTAACACAATGCGCTATATGCTTTACTGGAAGATTTCATTTCTCCTGCTATATCTGTAGGATGCTGACATCATCAGACTAGACATGGTAATGCGTGTGCACTTTGTTTTATGCAATCCCAGAACTGAGCCATGGGAGACAGCAGGTGTTACGAGCTTGAACAGGACTCCACAATTCGTACCTTGTGTGATCTATCTGTGGCTCAGTTGCCAATCCATCAGATGACAATACATGTTTATGCACAGGTTATTGATTTTGTGGATACAACATGTGTCTGGGATGTTGGAAAAGGGCTATTCAAAGTCTATGTGGGACGTGTGTAGCTCATTTCAGTGATGTATGTCCTGGGTGTCTGCCTTGTAAACAGTCTAGCAGGTTTGGGAACCATGATCTGCCCATGACCAAACCAAAGTTGGTAGGGTTGTGTGTTTGTAGGCTTCCAATAGCTCTGTTTATGACTTCAATCATGATGGACTCCATGGCCTTGTAGATCAGACTTCATAGGTCTGTTGTGCACCAACACTTGTGGAGTGTGCCATATGTTGCTGTAACCCATTCAACAGTTTCATATCCTGTAGAGAGGGTGAGGCTCAACAGACTGTTCAGGTGCACGGTCTGTTTGTTCTGCAGTTTACTTATGACACATATAGGGAAACAATGTAATCCAATTGATGCCATGTTTTCAGCTTTGGAAGTAGCTGTTTACCCATTCTACATGTGATATCTCCTGGTATGATGATAGGGCCTTTTGTCAGTGGGAGGTGGGTATGTATGCATGGGCCTGTCTGACAGGATGTTGGCATTGTTAGTCATTTACAGTTGGCCCTGACTCAGGACATATATGAGTGTACATTGCTATATATGACATAGCTGAAGGAAGTGTCATGGTTCTGTCTGGACTCCTTCGCAGATAATCTTCCCATAACCTGGATTGGATAATGCTTGGAGTGCACATTATTTATTGATGATACTGATTGCAGTTTTTTTTATCTTCTTTGCTTTTCCACTTTCTATGAACATCCTAAGTATCTGTAGTACATATTTGATTATGACAGGGTTCCAATATATTATATATGTGTCTGTTGTCATATAACTGTGTGCACAAGGCAGGATTGGTGAATATTGAGAGGTTCCTGGGTTAGCACATGCAACTGCCAGATATGTGTGGCCCACTGCTGTACTCAGACATGGCCTAAGTGTGGGAGCATGCCCAGTTTGGCCTTTCAGTATGTTGTTGCCTGACATTTGCCTCATTTATTCAAGTGAGTGAGCATGCCCAGTGTGACCTTTCAGTATGTTGCTGTCTGAAGTCTACTACATTTGGTGATGTGTGTGAACACGTCCAATATTAACATTTATACTATATGTGTGTTGAAAATCAAGTTGTATTTTTACTGCAGGGCTAATCTTTGTGTCATAACTCTACAGGGATTATGCTGTGCCTGCAGGGTTTCCATGAGACACTTTGCATAGACTTATTAACATTTTTTCATACAGGCTGACCAGTGAAATGCCATCATGGTTTAGTGGTTCAGTACTGTGACTATAGTGCACAGTATCCTGGGTTTGAGGACTGTCACTGCTTTATATTTTCATACTGGGCAGACCAGAATGCTTAAGGACCAGTAAAGCAAATATGAGCATGTTTACCTGCTTTTGCTCAACTATGCCCAACTTTGACTGAACTTGCCCACCATTGCTCAATGTTAACCAACATTGCTGAACGTTGCCCAATATTACTCAACTTTGCCCAAAGTTGTGCTAGTTAGTATGTGCAATTTTGTTTACATATACTAAATAGTGGTAAAAGCTGTATAGCACTGCTTTATATTGCTTAAAACATGGCAATCATGCCTCAGGTGGTGCTGCAGGGCTACCTATGTCGGATGCACATAGTACACTCCCTATACATGTTTGAAAACAGGTAGTGTCAAGTTAGGCACCCCTTTTACTATATGTGCGAGTCAGAGAGAGTTATCATTTCCAGGGTTCCTACTGAGCCAGTGTATGTGCTATGCGTTGCCTCTTTGCCAAGGCCAAAGCATACTGGGCACTGTCTCCTCACTGTGGGTTTCTCAGCAGCATTCGCATTGTCACCACCCTCAGCATGTTGCATATGTCGCCTTATAACAGCAATGGCAGCCCTTAACATTTCTTTGTCTCAGTAAAGCTTTTTAAGTTTTCACTTCTCTTAGTTTACTGCAGTGTTGCAGTGTCTCTGAGGAAAACATGGTGGAAAGTTGTTTGCAGAGTTTTAAGTGCTGGGTTGGGCTGGGCTGGGCTGGACTAGTGTACTGCCTGTGTAATTGCCTGATTCTGATTGTTTTCACCTGCTAGCTCTACTAGTTCTCCTTAGTTAACTTCCTACTATTTGTTGTGCTTCCTTTTCCCTTTCTGTTTCCACAGGGGGCAATGCCGCACAAACACGCGGACACCAGCTCACACAGGCGCACACATGCTTACAAGGCCTAACACTTGCTGACTCCTGCTTGAACACACGCACACAGATGCAAACGCGCTTACTCAGATTTCAACAACCTTACACATGCTTACTCTGGTTTAAATATGCACACACAGGTGCACACGCGTGCACACAGTCTTACTCGGATTTACAGGTGCGCACCCGCACCACACACGTTGCAGGCACTTCAACAAGAAACTTTAGTGTTATCCACAGCATACACCTTCAATTTCTTGGCTTTAGCTAGGCTACCTGTTGACACGCCTCTTCCAGTGATGAGTGACTGACAGCAAACACATGCCACTCTGCTCCAATGAGCTTACATTCTTTCATACATAGCCCACTCATGATGTCATCTATCTTCTACTCTGATACTCCACTTCTCCTACTCTTACACTCCACAGACTTTGCTCATATGCCATGTAAAATTGGGATTCACTATCCTTACCCTCATTTGCATAGGATTGCCTACTAATGCTTGGTTACATCTCATAGACTGAGCTTCCCCCCTTAGCAACCTCTACTCAGTAGCCATGTTGTCTTCAGCCTGCCATTCACTTGCATAGCAGTTGAATATTTTGTATAAAATCCCTATTTGTAGCTTTTATTTTTTTCTTTTTCATGATTTTGAGCGCTACGCTTAAACTTCGGAAATCGAGGCAAAAAAAATATATATTTTTTTTATTTTGCAACGGGAAAAATTGCCAATGGCCGTATATTTGGCCATTGGCATGCTTCCTCAACTGGATGCATCCTTTATTTGGAGCTGTCACTGCTCTGTTTTGCTATTTGCAGAATGGTACTCAGTTGACAACGGAGTACATTTCTGCAAATAACACTACTCTTACTCGGACAGGTTAAGGTTTCCTGGATTGCAAATTTACCTCATCTGCATAGCTTTCAGCAGCAAATGAGGTAATTTGCATAACCTAACCCTGTCCGTGTAAGAGTAGTTTTAGGAGCTCTCTTGCACACCCCTGCCGGCTGTTCCTGGATCGCTCGGCAGACATGTTGGCTGCATGGAGTCTTACTCTACTCTTAGACTCCGTGCAAGCCTTCGTGAATCCAGCCCTTTGTTTCATTGCTTACTGGAAGAATGTTCAAAACTACAAATTTAAAACACATTCTAACAAGTGGTGCTGTAATATACAAGGAATATAATTTAATACAATCAGGAAGGTGAATCAAAGAACACATGTATGTATGCATGATCCTAAAAATGTGTGCAAGGAGCCTATGGTTTGAAAACAGCCCAAAGATACAGTTAAGTCTCCACTGGTCAGATGTATTTTCTTTGAATGTGGGTTTTAATGCTGTTTCAATTAATGTGAGTTTCAGGGCCAGAGAAGTTTTCTGCTCATGCTGTCTGTTTTCATTGTGAGACTGTTTTGTTTGTTTAGCAAATGGCTATTAATGTTTGTTCTATTTTATTTCAATATCTGTTCTCATTGTAAAAGTAAATAAGAAAGCAGTAGGCACACTGACAGGTTTGAGCAGGGTTTATGGTAACTGGGGAGAAATAGCCAAACAGTGGAATACTGGAATGGCTGGAAAGAGGACTACTGCGGGGAGGGGGGGTTGCCACAGGAGGGGTTGCTCCAGGTGGGCCCCGGTCTATTGCCTAGGGCCCTGTATAACCTTGATCCACCTCTGTCCATAAGCATTCTTTGAAATTATAGCCATTCTGATTATGTTTGCTATTTCACAGTTAACACCTTATGTTGAGACCCTGAGTGTAAATTGTTTTGGCATTTGGATGAAAAGAACTGTAGAACTGCACACTCACATACACTCACATGCACACATAGATAGATAGATAGATAGACATTTTATTTATTTATATATATATATATATATATATATATATATATATATATATATATATATATATATAGATAGATATATATATATATATATATATATATATATATATATATATATATATATATATATATATACATATATATGCATATATAGTGTGTTCATTTGGTTAAGTAGATAGAATGCAAGTGGGTTAGGGTGGGAGTGTATGCACATGTTTGTGTGTTAAGGTTAGAGTAAGGTTAAGTAAGGAGACAGACACCTTGGTGTGTGTGTGTGTGTGTGTGTGTCTGTGTGTGTGTGTGTGTGTGTGTGTGTGTGTGTGTGTGTGTGTGTGTGTGTGTGTGTGTGTGTGTTGAATGTTTCTTTGTGTCTGAATGAGCTGGTGAAATGAAATTTGTTTAACAGAGTGTTGATGAATGTTGCTGAGTATGTGTGCTAGTGTTTGCTAGTTAGTATTTGAGTAAGGGCTTTAGGATGGGGATAGATGCAGTGCTGCACATGTTTGATGAAGTGTGTGTGTGTGTGTGTGTGTGTGTGTGTGTGTGTGTGTGTGTGTGTGTGTGTGTGTGTGTGTGTGTGTGTGTGTGTGTGTGTGTGTGCATGTGTGCGTGTGTGTTTGTGTATCCAAATGTCTTATGTAGTGGCACTGTTAGGAAACAAGGTTTTCATAAATTAATACATAAGGTTAGTTCATGGGCAGGGGCAGGGTAAGGTTAGCACTCTTGAGTAAGGTGAATCATGGGAAGCATCTGGTCCACAAGTCTGCAGATATGTGTATATGGAATAATGCCATAAAACTTACATTGCAGGACAGTGACCTGGCCTGACCATGTTCCATGTGTCCTGTCAGGTTGTGTCCTTTAAGAAGGCTTCATCCTGTCACCTGTACCCTGTCAGGTTGAGAACCCCAGTAGGACTGCAATATGTCTTGTCCTGTGTCCTCTCATGTTGAGCACCTGACCCAGTATGTCAGTCCCTTGTCATGTCTTGTCATGTCCTGTGCAGTATTATACCATACTCTCCTCTCCTTTGTTACTTTGCCTGCTGCTTCCAAGCATCCTTGTGTGCTCACTGTAGTCCTGAGGTCCATTACCAGTATCCCTGGCTGTTGTCAATTTTCCTATACTGCAATACACTCTGATATTCACATTACTGAATTCCAGTTTTGCTGGTCAGCATAATGCAGTCTGCAAAAATATAGTGACAATATTTTTATTATATCAACATTGCCTTCTAGTGAAGTAATTATGACAATAAAGATATTATGTATGATTGTGATTTGAATCAGGCTTATAGCACAATGAATTATCACCCACAGTTTGTGTCATTGAGTTCTGTTTGCCTGTTCCTGGAATGGGGGCTCATATATGGTGCCCACATGCATGGCCACTTTGAGATCTGGATGTACTACTGTCAGTTAATATTGCACTACTGACCACATGCATCAAGGTACAGACTATTTACATCACTCTACCCCACTACTTACTGACATGCATTACATGGTGTCCAGTATATGTGTATCTGTGTCCACTAGTTTATAAAGTTTTTACTGGATCAGACCTGCAGAGTGGGCAAGACCTTAACAGACTGACCCTTACAGGGGTCTGTATGGTGTAGGAAAAAGTATAGGATTTTCCTTGACTTGTTGTTCAGGGACCACAGGGAGTGCCTGGTGGTGTTGAATGATGCTACAGGCAGCACCTACTCAAGTTAGCAGTTCAGACACAAATACAGGAATGCACAGAGGTACCACTGAAATGTTCTCTCACAGTGAGAAGAACAATTTAGGAAAGGGAAGATACCTTATTATTGCAAGCATAATATTCCTGGCTGTGTACTGTGCAGTAGGTGTAGCACCTGTAATCATGTCATGTTTTCAGGAATGTGCTCTGCTGATGATTGTTCATTTTATGTTTTTGAGCACTGCAGGAGATACAGGAACATAAGAATGCCTGTCAGAGGAGGTGAGAGAGTCTATCAGCAATGGAATAAATGAACTATATTGCTGCAAACATTGGCTCTAGATGATTGTCACTGTTGAAGTGACACCCCAACTTCATGTGCAAAAATGGGAAAAAGGGGTTGTGGATGGATGGATGGATGAATGGATGGATGGATGGATTGCTGTCAGTACTGTTCTGTTTTAATAAACTGTAATATACATTACTAATCTGTTGTACTTGCATGTGAATGTGTGCATCGGTGTTGTTGCTTGTTTATTTATGCTATAATCTATATACTTATTGTCTTTTTTCCTTTTGATTTGTTTTTCACCAGTTTATTTTTCTAGATGGTCTTTCATTATGCAGCCACTGTACTCTTCACTGGCCAATCGCCATCACACCTACTGATGAGTCTCCAGCAGTCCTTAGCTCTGCCACTCTGCAAGCTGATGAAGGTCATGCTGTGAAAGGTAATCTGGAGAGTTCACTAATGGCAACCTCATGGGGGAAGAGTTAAAAACTTCTTATCTGATTGTGGTGTGGAGGGGTTATCATGAGACAAGTGGTAGGAAGTCTGATGGCTTGCGTGGACCAAGACAGACTTGTGGCTAGACGCCTACACTGGCACCCTGGAGTGCCTCCTTGTGCAACTGATAGAGTCACATGACTGACCAGCCTTATCTGTTGGACCATGGGAGGCAGCATCTATCCATATTATCAACCAGGGAGGTGATTGACATCTAGATGGGAGGCTCTCTGAGGTGGTTTGGCAGGGCCATCTTACCCTTCGCTAACCGCATTATTGTATTCCACATGTTTTTGTGTCAATCCCCATCCCCTGTTTATAGTCCAGTCTTCCCCTTCACCACTTGTCTACCTTCTGGTCAGTCTGAGTGATTCAATCTGACTCTCTCCATCGTTGCCCTCTCTTATGTGTCAATACCTCCACCGTCAGTTTTGTTAATGTTTTATGTTTGTTGTTTGTCCCTGCTACTTTCCACTAGCCCTCCATTTTACCAGCACTTTCCCCATTACTACCTTTCTCATCTACCTTTCTTCTTAAGAAAAAGGGCACCTGAGCCCACAAGAAATATACCCTGCTTCCCCTCTCTACACTTATTCTGTCTTCCTGTTCCCTTTTATGTGCATCTCTGCTTTCTTTTCCCCATTGATGCCTGTTCTTTTTCCCCCTTTCCATTTCAATTGTATGACAAAATGAGATGATATTTTGCCATTGTCATCTTGTGCAGTGCCCGTGTTACAATTTTGGGACACTTTGATGCTGATGTGAAAACCCAAAGTGTTGGGCATGCCACCTGGCTGTTGCTTTCCCATGGGTCACATGGGAAAGCATACATGCTTTAGCAGTGCAGCTACTGTTGTTATCTAGGCTGAACAGTTTTATTATGTTGACCTGTCTGTGGCGTAACTGCACTATCCTGACACTCATGCATGTCTAATCTCAGACCGGCTACATTGAGTTAGAGTCATTGCACTGTTTACTGCTGCACAATTGTGCTATGCATCTTTTTGAATATCCCCCAATTTGATTGAGGCTCTGTGCTACAGAATCCAAGACCTAAACTGTAATGTTATAGGATGTTGGAGAAACAGCACTACATTTTTAAAGTACATCCTGATATCATTAAGTAATCTCAGTGTACAAACAGCTATCACAGGTCACTCCAATGCCTTCAAAGATGACATGAGTGAGCAAGTGCACCAACTGTGCCTAAGTAACACAAAAATACGGAACACTAAGAAGGGAAGATAGGTAAATCAGTGTGGCAGAAATTCTTAAACTGACAAAACAGCTATTTTATGTAAGGGACTTGAAAGACACTTCACAAGCAGATTAATACCAATTGTTTACCCAACTGCAGTTACTCAGGCTTATCTATACATCTTAAATTTCCAAAAACATCTTGGTTAAACTATACAAGAACCTAATTCTTCTTTTTCATGTTTGGCTTCTTTTCCTTTGCGGTTTCTAGCAGTTTCATTTCATTAGAGAAGTACTTTTACTTGAACAGAGAACACACTTTTTTAACTGCCTGTAACTAATCATTGCTTAATTTCTTTTCCTTTTTTTTTTCATTAGATTTCATAAGTGTTCACACTTAAAGGAATACAATGCCCAGAATTTGCTGATATGTCTTACAGAACAATTTACTTATAGATGTCCGCAATGAAACAGTATTGCAAGCATCATAGTTATGTAACAATACATCCTGATCCATGGAGCAAGGGTAGTTGAAATAAAGTCCGGTCTTCTCTCAGTTATATAAATTTTATTCAGTGTTTTGTTTGGAGATATTGAGAAGGTGAGGCTTGAGATCAGTTTAGAGAGCTGCAGTTCGTGATTTTCAATTAAAATGTGTGTGCTACCCAATAGCAAAGATTCCTTTATAAATAGACAGCATCAGCAGATGAGGAATAAAGGTATGCCAGAAATCTGTTTTAAACAGAAATTCTCCAATAACAGTGCTTGCTGTGAAGCAGGACCCACGTCCACTTTCCCTACTACTATTTATAATCACCTACAAAACTTTCATTACCCAGAGAAAAAAGAGCTACTTTCCTTTTTTTCACATATACTATAATGGGAAATCCACATTTCCATAAACTATATATATATATATATATATATATATATATATATATATATATATATATATATATATATATATATATATATATATATATATATATATATATATATATATATATATATATATATATGGGTCCCCTTCAGTCGATTGAATGTTTACAAGTTTGAACCACATATGGCCGAGACCATATGTTCGAACTTGGAAAAGTCCGATTGGACTGAATGGAGATCTCCGTACAGAGCGGAAAGGGAAGATTTCCCATTTTCAAAATGTAGTGCAATCTTGGAGTTGGTATATTTAAGTAAGGGGGTGTGGGGGGTGTAAGGGGGCATAGCCCCCCTGCTATAGATGTTTAATTTTGTGTTTTATTGTTGTTTTTTCATTTCTATTTCAATGTTCGAACATTTACGAGTTTGAACATATGGTCTCGGCCATATGTGGTTCGAACTTGTTTACGTTCGATCAACTGAAGTAGATCCATATAGCTATAGATATATATATATATATATATATATATATATATATATATATATATATATATCAATCATCAAACTTTAAACAGCCACAATAGACACAAGAGAGAAAGATTTCAAAAGTCTTCCATGTTTTGTTTACATTCGATCAACTGAAGCAGATCCATATAGATATATATATATATATATATATATATATATATATATAGATATATATATATATATATATATATATATATATATATATATATATATATATCAATCATCAAACTTTAAACAGTCTATTTACATTTGGTCCACTATCAAAACAATATAATTTTTTTAAAAGAGATGAGTTTACATTAAAAAAAGAGAATATATGCCACAACCGTGAACATCTAATAAAGAAAAAAAAAAACTTTACATGCAGTGAGAACAAACATCCACACTTTTACAAAGAATGTCATTTCTTGTTGATGCCTCCACCATATGCTAAATCTAAGATCATAATAAAGTTGGAAGTCCACACTGCAGAGGCAACGGAATGAAGCACCGGCAAATATAGGCAAGTATAATATATCCAAAACCTTTATTCGCAAATTAAACCATATTGCACCGAATGACACTTGTTAAAAAAATGAAACACTTACCCCCAGATTCACGACTCCTCCGTGTAAGACTTAATAAGTCTTACTCGGAGGATGCAGTTGAACAGTATGACGTCAGCGTGCCATGAATATGCATGAGGGCACGCTGACTCAACCGTAAGTCTTACACGGACCGTGTAAGAAAGCAGGGGGCGTGTCCGACTGCCGAGCAGTCTAAATGTCCACGCCCCTGCAAGTGTTTAAAAGTAAAAGCAAATACACAAGAGCGAGTCCGCTCAAATGTCCTTGCACCCAACACCTCACTGTCTGATATTGTAAACCCCCATCACAGGTCTAAAACGCAAAACATTAAATTTATTTTTTTTTAATTCCCGAAATAGCTGCCCGTATTTGCTTGTGTGTGCGCGGGTGTGCCCATTGCTTAGCTAGAGTTAGCAATTCTGACATGGAAAAGCATAAGAAAGAATGTTTATGCAAATCACACCAATTAGCAATAGCATAATGGTAGAGCGTTCGCACAAAGAAGAGGCATTCACGGTTCAAGTCCCACCGCTCCCCTTTGCATTTGTTTTTTAAATCAGTATATGAAATAATACCTGACAAATATGTTGCAACATTACTAAGAAGCAGTGAAATGGCCAATGTATCAGTGAACAAAATAAATATTTTAAAGGATCCTGATATAAAATTGCTTGCAGTTAAGCAGTGCTTCACCCAGCGCAATAGAGTTGCCCATAGTTTAATAGCACTTTACCCAGTGCAATAGAGTTGCCCATAGTTTAATAGCGCTTTACCCAGCGCAATAGAGTTGCCCATAGTTTAATAGCGCTTTAACCAGCGCAATGTGTTTCTGCGGATGTGCGCGCCGCGCCAACCAGGGCACCATAGGGCACCAAGGAGCAACGCAGAGCAAAGTTGCTTAAACGCAGCCATACCCCCTAGCCTGTCTGGACAGTATGAAAATAAAATGAATGACGAGGTTCGAACCCAAGACTCTGTGCATCAGAAGCAAAGTACAGAACCACTAAGCCATGACAACATAGGGGATGCAGCCACTGTTAACATACATATACTTACTAATGGTAGTTTAACCATTACTAAGCAGGTCTGCAGTCAGCTGAGAATTTTAAAAAATGGCCAATCATAAAAAAGTGCAGGAAATGTGGCATATTTAAGCCCCACAGGTGGGAATACATGCCGTAACTGATTGTAGCTCACATCTGCAGTTAGAATGGCTGGTGTCGGAGAGGGAACACGCTTCCGAGTGCAACGTTGGGGCATCGAGGAGTTGAAATACATGGTTTGGCTCCTTGTCCACCATCATGAGTCAAGACTCCTGCAGGACCAGTGCCAAGGGATGGAGTACAAGGCAGAGGCTTGGAACCGGTTAGCTCATGACCTCACCAGTGCCACAGGCATTCCGCGGACTGGTGAGCAGGTCCGTCACCACCATGCAGACCTGAAGAGATAAAAGCAGGACCGCCTGAACCAATGGAAACAGGAGGCCTGTGGGATGCAGGATGCCCCACAACTGAGTATGTAGCCATGGAATGCAGTATGTAAGAATTGATAATTGAGTATGTATAACGGATAGGTATGTCTCAATATCCCTTCATTTACTTTACAGCTGCAGGTGACCGTGCTACGAATCAGCAAGCCTATGCTGATAGGCTGCTAAGGCTGTGCCACCAGGCAGGTTAGTGATTATTCTGCATGTATTTTTATATAAAATATGGGAGAGAGCATGAAAGAAAGTTTTGTAGTCCAACAATACAGCCATAAAATTGACTGAATAAGTCCTCTGCATGTACTGTCAGATAAAAATGACAGAGAGGCAGAAAAAGAGTGTAGTGACCCATTAGGAAAGGTAACATATGTGTGGAATAATATCTCTGTAGGCACTGTCATATAAAATAAGTGAGTGAGCCTGAAAAAAGAGTGTTCTAACCTATTAATAAAGGTATAATATGTCTTGAACATGTCTGCCATATACACCGTTAAAACAAATAAAGGAGTGAGCCTGTGGAAAAGTGTGTAATGTCATTAATAAAGGTCTAAAACACAGAGTGTGTCTGTGTCACAGAGATTGAAACATTGTTGTACCCTTGCATTAGACAAATAGTACTGTTTGAAAAAGTGCTGGCAACCCAGAGTTGTGCAGTCCCATATAAAGTGGGTGATGGAAGTGCTAGTAGCTGTGAAGCATATATACAGTCCACAACAGTCAGTTACTGGCTGGCATGCATAAGTAAATGTGGCACACATGTAGCATTTTATTTTTTCCCCAGAAATGTGAGTGTGTGTCAAGAAATGCAGGGTTCTGTACAAATCGAAGTGAAAATGTCATGTGAAAACATCCCAGATATGTAGATAAAGAAATATAAATGCAATCAAGAAATATGTAGCAGTAACATCTGCATCCTGGGCGGCACAGTGGTGCAGCGGTTAACGTTGTAGCCTCACAGCAAGAGGTTCTCCGGTTCGATTCTCAGCTGGGGTGCCTTCTGTGTGGAGTTTGCATGTTCTCCCTGTGTTCGCATGGGTTTCCTCCGGGTACTCCGGTTTCCTCCCACATTCCAAAGACATGCATCTGGAGCATTTCTCCCCGGGCCTCCGCTGAAAACAGGCTCTGTGGAACCTAGTCGGACATTCCCGGTCAACAAATGTTAAATAAATAAAATAAAAAAAAAAAAAAATCCTGGACAGTTAGTATGTCAGATATAGGTCAGGCATATATTGAACTAGCCAAACCCATTACACAACCTAATGTATGGTGGCAAGTATAATAATACATGTAGGGGATATACACTTGCAGTCACTAGAAATGTAGTGTAGACTAAAAGGTAATTATAACATGTTAACCGAGGTTTTTTCTACACCCTACTGTATGTGCATAAACCATGCAATTCCACACCTCAATGGGTATGTGTAATCTTAAATGTTTGTTGGAACATATGTATTATTGTTCTATAAATATTTGCATTCACGTTGATGCATGTGCCCTGTTTAAACACCACAATCATGGTGGCCTGTTGTTACCAAACATCCCTGCATGCTGTTGGAATATCCACTGTGGTTCAATATATGCATGTGTTATGCTTGCTGTTCAACTGTTGGAACCTTGGTGTGTTGGGTTAATGGGAGTATTACTGCATGCTGTTACAACTAATCTGGAATGCTGTTTTGTTTATGTTGTAATTAAACACACCTAATCACAGAATGTATGGGAAGGCCGGTCCCAGCGGACCCACCTGTCCCTCCTCAGCTGGCAAGTGCACCTGGCACCAGCAGGCCTGGTGCCCAGCCCGGGCTCCCCTCCTCCATTGGTCCTGTGCCACCTTCGGGTGGAAGCGCTGCAGGGGATGGGGCTCATCCCCTCATGCAAGCGTGGGCAGAGAAGGGCCACCTGTCACCCTTCAAAGGGTCCGGGTTGTGGTGCGTAGGGAGATCCAGCATTTAGTCACTGATCCCCTACACCAGCTCGAGGAGATAGTGGCGCATCTCACAGGAGAGCCTGCCACTCCTACACAGCCCCCAGTACAGCCACCCTTGGGACTGTGAAGGTGCAGTGGTGACTGCCCATGGGTGGGGATCTCAGTTCCACTGTTACCATCTGTGGGCTCATGGGCTTGCGATTTCCAAACATCCGACCCCGTCAATTGTGTTCACCCACCCCATGTGTCATACACTGCCTCTGTATGCGTCTTGTTGGTCTTGTCTGTTTACCTCCCCGACCTACCTCCCTGGACATACCTACTTCCTCTACCTCACTTCCCACTCTCACCTGAAAAAAAAAAGGGCAATCTGTACCCACAAAAATTATGCCCCATACATAGATGCCCATTTCGCACACATGTCCATTGGACATGTAAACTGATAATTAGAATTTTCAGTACAACATACTTTGTTGTCCTCACCCCTCTCCCAGGGGTGGAAGGTTTCAAATTTCACTCCAAATTTATTGCATATGCACAGGTGTTACTTTTAAAGAAATAGGCAGCTATGGACCTTTCCTACACCCGTCCTCAACATCCCGAGCTTGTTTACCTACTGTCTTTCCCTCTTTGTGCCCCCTTTTTCACCACTTTCCTATCTCCCCATTTTCTTTTCTTTAAAAGAAATTAATGCAGGGGTTAGTGGGAGTAAGCACTTTTACGGAGTAAGCACTTTTAGGTGGTAGTAAGCAGGTTAAAGCGAGTGTGCGCATGTGTGCGCTTAGCTAAGCATCGCTAAGCATCACGCAAACCTGCACAAACCCACTTACAATTGCTTAAAAGTGTCTTAGTCACTCTATGGCAGGGCCCTTGTTCTGCTGAGCAGCAAAAGGAAAAATCTCTGCCAGTCTCGAACCCCAGACCATTGACACAATAGACTGCATGCATTACTACTAAGCCACAACAGATATACAAATAACTTTGTTCTGACATAAATATATCATGCATTACAATGAATGTAAATGGAAATTAGGAATGGTATAACACTAATCCTGTTCTCTGGGTCTTTACCAGCAGTTGTTGTGGAATTGCATGACATGACTGTGAAAGGAGAACCAGCCATCCTAGCAGGAAATAATGTTACAGTAGCACCTTACAAACACCACACAGTATCTGACCAGGATAAATACTGGCAAAGTTGAATAGCGCAGAGGCCAGACTCCCCAACTGTGACTGCTTTACAGGGATGTCCCTGATTTGTAAACCAATGTTAGCTGTGCCCCACTGAATCACTCGGAAAAGTAGTAACTGTAGGCAGACAAGTGTGAAATCACACGTAGTGAATAATGTCAATAGGTGAGAGTAGACACTACTTGCATGTCATAAAAGATGTACTTATACATATGCTCTAATTTCCAAGAAAGTCTCAACTGCAATATGTCAGTAATATATTGCAGGTGTATCTCACTTATATGTACCTTTCACTGAGGCCATTCAAATATATACCTGAGAGTATGTGAGGCCTGGCAGAGGCAGAAACACGCAGGCATATCAACATTACTGCTGTTACACACTCTGCAAATAGCTTTGGAAGGAGTTCCACAAGCATGCCCTTATGTAGGAGTACAACACAGAAATATCACAGGATGTAGCCATGTACTGTTAGCAAACAACTGTGACAATGCCAATGTGCCACTGCTGAAAAGACTGGTGTGGTGCACAGACAAAGTATACTAGGCTAACCTCTAGCTACCATCTGGATATGTCCACAGGTGTGAGCTACACAGACAGACTACTTGCTTTAATAGACTAACAGGTACACAGCAACCCTGTATGTTCAGCAAGATAAACCTCACATGATAATAAAAAATGCTCTTTGCAGTTCTGCACCCCTACCCAAAGGTACAACACACCTGTGTATTCAGGCAAAAACCAGGGTGTAGGTAGGCATACTCAGTACTGAAATATGTCGAGTTGTGTTGAGCAGCCTGTGCTAATGTCAACACAAACAAACCACAAACTGTTCAGAAGTGAGTAACATAATAATTACAGTATAGCAGTTTACAAACACTGCATGTGCCACAGGAATACAGTGCAATAACCACATTTGTATGGCAGTTAATTGTGTAAGTCAGAAAAAAGTACATACTCCCATGTATCCTGTGATAGCATTTGGAGGGGTACGTACATGTCTACACTGAGAAGTGTGTACTGGAAGCAGCAACATTCAGGTTTGAGTACAACATGCATATAACTGGCTACAACCCTAGCATCAGATAAGAGACATATACCAACCTTCTGACTGACACAACGGTGTCCAGAGCAAACAAGCATGGGCCCCACCTGGGAAAGCTGAAAGGGCTATGCCTACCTAACCTAGCATTTTTATAGCAGTGGGCTGCAATCACAGTGAGTAATGCAATCACCACACAGCAGGCTGCATGCAATTACTGAATAGTGGGCAGCAACTGGTGCAGAGGCTGTCACATGCACAAGTGCAGATACTTAGAAAAGCAGGCTGTACCTGCAGCCACACATGCAATTATATCATTGAAGGTGCTGTGAGATAGAGAGTGAGAGAGAGACACGGACACAGACACAGACTGAGACAGAGACAGAACAGAGAGAGAAACTGTGACAGAAAGCGAAATAGAGGGTGAAAACCCAAAACAAACAACCAATAAAAAAAGAAAAAAAAAACTACAAAACCATAACACACGGAGCAGGGAAACACAAAGGTAAGGTATGTAACTCACATGTATGTGTTGGCATGTAGTAGATGTTCATGAAGAGTACTCTACACACTGTAAATCATCCATGTGTGGCAGCAGTGCGTATCTGTCTGTATCTGCACATGTGCATAGGGCAAGGGACATACTGCAACTGTTAGTGAAGGGTGGACAGATATCTGTCAGTGAAGGTTGATATGTGCATATAATCTATGTAGGTCATAGTGTGTGGCCTAGAAAACAGCATGCAGTGCTGATATATGTCATGTGGTGGTTAAATGCTGTGGGACTGATTTTTCAGATCTGCTGTGTTACAGCCAGTGAGGCTTGCTAATGCTACATGGGCTGAGGACACCCACATGCATTCTGCACAACACTGTGCAATATAATCACATAACTGTACATCCCACAACTGTCGCATAAGTGATATCCCCACCATGAAAGGTGGACTGTACATGTGCCTATATGTACATCCTTGTGTACAGCAATGGATGTGTACATGTATGTATAGATATATATATATATATATATATATATATATATATATATATATATATATATATATATATATATATATATATATATATATATATATATATATACATACATATAGAGAGAGAGACAGAAAGACATGGGGTCATATGTACTGCAACAGGTGTGTGGTGACCAAGGCATGGACTGTAGACAAGTGTTGATACTGCAGTGCCATTCCTCCTTCCCAAAACAGAGTACCCATTAACTACCACATAGGTAAAGATCTACCTAACAGTGAAGGTGTGATAAGGGAACATGGGGCACAGGTGGACAGTAGCCTTCGCTTTGATAAAGACAGTGCCACACTACACCTGTAATCAGTCTGTGTGGTATGTGTCATGACAACAGGTGTGTCATCTATGGAAGTATAGGGTAGTGTTCCCCTCTACTCATCACAATGCCCTGTGTGGTAAGTAACTCACATGACAACTACACCAGGTGAAAAGGCCACAGACATACCTCCCAAAGGATAATACTGGCCGCAAACAGATGCCCTATGCAGACTGACTCACAAAACCACATCTACACTGTATTGCATACTGGCCACACAGACGTGACCTCTGCCGGACATACAGAGGTATGTCACACCCATAGCTGGGTGACAACTACCATGGCAACATATCACAATCCCTCTGGGATACACGTTCTAGGGCCCTAAGCCTTGTCAGCTCACTAAACAGCACATGCTGGAGGGATAGGTTCCCATCTCAGAGATATGCCATACACTGGAATAGACCACCTAGCAATAGCAAATAAGGCTCCTCATTAGCAGTTGTCATAAATACCCCTGATGATTGTGTGGGAGATTGGTAATACACCCCAGGAAACACCTCTGTGGTTCTGGTTGGCAGGGGCAAGTGAAATCAAAGTACATGTGTGTCAAAGGCCAGGGTATCATATGGCTAGGCTGCCGTAGGCCCTAGGGCCAATAGCATATTACCTACCTATGACACTATGTACTCACACATGTACTTAATACAATACCTGCTATGTGAGGTTGAATAAGTGTAACCCTGAATATGTGCAAGGTCTGTAAAGGTGTGACAGCTTAGTGTGAAGTTGTATCTGACATGGTAGTGTCTATCCTAGCTGTGAGGATAGCAACTGATGTGTAATGTACTGTTAGGCAGACACAGTAGTACAGCATATGATGTGACATCGTTCTTTGTTGACGAATGTGGTGTCTCATTGTAGGTTGAAGCAATACATGTATGCTTAGTGAGTGGTACTGCTGGTGAATCCATCTCCCATATGAACTGTAGTACTACCTGAAGCTGTAGGCCTAAACAGCACAGTATGGTATGTGTTCACATTGCTCGGAAACACTGTCATGTGTGTTTCCTGTAGTCTGCACAGAGGACAAAATGCAGGCATAAGGGTGTGTAAGTAGTGGCACACAGTACTGTATGGTACACAGGTAATTCTCATCTGTGTTGGCATACAGTGGTGCTTTGTATGTTTGTCTGATGTGTGTGTAATTATGCCTGTACAATGGCTGCAATCATATGTGTGTTACAGGGTATACGTGTGTATCCAGCAACATATATACTCTGTTACAGCAGTATGCCACCTATAGTAACAACTGTACACATCTGTTAGGCAGGGCTATGGCATCAATGACTAGGGTGGTTGACTGGTACTACTGTACCTGTACTTTACATCCACTGCAATGGATGACATCTCTGTTCGTGCATTGGTGTGATATACACCTCTGTCTTGAGGTTGTGCAATGTGTCACAAACAGTGTGTCTGGTACTGTTGTATAGTGATGTGATATATAGAGTGTGCCAGGCAGTGTTAGTTAGTTGTGGCCTGAGAAACAATAAGTGGTACTGAATGTGTGTAACCTCTGACAGACAATAGGATGGTATATATGTCAGTAAAGTGATATCTGTGGGTAAAGGTGTAAAGTGTGCCACAGGACTTGCTCACACATATTGTTCATATTTTTTCAGCCAGATGGCCCACCAACGCAAGCCAGCATACACAGTGGATGAGGAAGAGGTGATACTGTAAAGCCTACTGCAGCAGTACACGATGCTGTTCTCCAGAAGCAGCCAGCACCAGCAGGAGCGGACTGCACTGTGGCAGGAACTTGTTTGTCAGGTAAATGACATAGGCATGCATAACCGGACATATGAGCAGGTACGCCATCACTGCAGTGATTTAATTAGACATGTCCAGTGGCGTGCATCTGATATCCAAAGACAACAGCTTGCCACAGGTGGTGGGGTGGCCATTCATCCCCCCCTCACCAGAGTGGAGGAGCTGCTCCTAAGCATGGTGGCTCCTGGACAACAGCAACATCAACCTCTGACATGTGTTGTAATGGAGGCCGGAGCCACCCAGCACATCCACCTGGAGCAAGCAGGTAACATGACCTATCTGTAGACTACAGTTAACTGTATTGTTAGATTATGTCTACGTGAGATGTGTACTGTGTGTTCAGCAGTTCTGCTGCCTAGTGTTGTGCAATACTGATATTTTGAATAATATCTCTACACCTGTGACTGTTGACTGTTGTTTTACTGCAGTTTAGCATACCCACTGTAGCAATGCCACAGTTGTGGCCACTGACAAACTCTCTCATATTCTCGTAGGTCCCTCTGGTGTGACAGCAGGGAAGCTGATCCATGCTGGTGAGTGTGTTATAACTGCAATGTTGGTAATGAAATATGCATGTCATAGGTGAGGTGTAGGCCATGTACACGTAACACACCTACTCATAATGCATCCTGTGCATGTTTGCTGTAAGACGTTGCACAGCTCAGTAATGTCAGTAGCTGCCTCAATGACATACAATACACAGAGCATAAGACACAGTTGTGGCAACCCCGTACTGCACATTGGATAGGCATAGTTGCAATACCTGTACACAACATAGCACATTTATCACATGCAGTACACACAAACATGCTACATATGGTGTAACCACACACCCACTGTAAGGTCACACTTCAGTATCCCACATGTCATCCACACACACATGATGTACCTCAGGGGTAGAGGCCTATCATGGGGCTGTGCAACACTCTTCAACACATAACACAGTCATGTTAGGCAATGCTCTCTATTGGGCATCTCATACACCCATGTACAAAGTAGCTGTGTAATAGTGAATGTAGCCATGGCACTGCAGTTCAGGTACAGTATGCTAGGCGGTGGTCTGTCACACAGTAGTAGCCGTGAGTGACCACAAGATGCATGATGATGATGATGGCACATGGTACTACACCCCATCCAGTTACAGTGATCACAGTACTACACATAGCGGTCTTTGCTTTGCACCTCATTGTTGTGTGTGTGCAAACATATGCACCTATACACAATATGCATAGCATGTTGCGTGTGTGCTTACATATGCCAGTATACACAATTTGCACAGCAGTCGCCATCTGTACAAAGAGTCACATATATGTCCTGGAATGCTATTGGGTGTATAGGTCACATGACACACATTGGGTATGTGTGGTTTTTAATGTTGCAGTCGTGTAGCATGCCATGTCAAGACTGGCACTGACATATCTGCAATATGTCCCACACTCACCATAACCACTGTACAATGGCCATGTCGAGCATTGGGATTCCTTCACGTCTACATGCACCACTCATCCCATGTCTGTACATTGCATGCATTTGCTACACCTGTGCCCACTATTACTTGCTATGGACACAGACATTGTAATCAGACATGGCAATCCATGTGTCACACAGATAACACATGCAGCCATGGTATGTATACCATTGAGTGATGGTGCACAGGACATTGCAGAGCAGATAATACTTGCACAGCAATGTTGTGTCCATGTACACATTGTGTTCCAGGGTGTAGCCAATCACTGAACAACTACACACATGCATCAAAGCAATGTATAATGTCATTAAATAGGGCCATCTACACTTACACTGCATGGTCTTGAGCAACACATATTCTGCATGCTGACACGTGTGAGGTGACTGTTTGCCTTGTGATACTGTCACCCACCTTCACCCACTATTTTGTAT
Source organism: Protopterus annectens (assembly GCF_019279795.1). Classification (NCBI taxonomy): domain Eukaryota; kingdom Metazoa; phylum Chordata; order Ceratodontiformes; family Protopteridae; genus Protopterus; species Protopterus annectens. The sequence goes on along the minus strand of NC_056725.1, from coordinate 1,837,371,701 downwards.
GTGTTGGATTGCTGTTGTGTGTGTGTATATGTGCTGTGGTGAGCAGTGTATTTCTGTGCATGTGTGCATGTTTGCATGTGTGCATATGTTCATGTGTGCATGTATGCATGTGTGTATGTGTTCATGTGTTCATGTGTGCATGTGTTCATGTGTGCATGTGTGCTAACATCATGTACAGATTGTAAAGTGTGTTTCCTGTCTTCCTTCCACAGGTGTTGAGTTAGGGGTGGCTGATTGCAGCAGGGAACCTGATGTCACCGCCACTAATAGTGGAGATGATGAGACATGTATTGTGGCACAGGAAGGTCTGACAGGGTCTGTCGTTGGTCCACCAATTGACAGTACACAGCGTTCAACCCCATCTATGCACACAATCATACTGCCAATACATCCCTCATCACCAATGGCCTTAGCTGAGGGACAGCATACAGTTGACATTGACCAGGAGATTGTGGTACCCTTGGCACATGCATCTCCTCACAGCAGCCATAGACAGATTACTGGAATGGTACCACATAGGCAGATGTCCAGGGGTTCTCGGGGGCGCACCACTGGTCATATTGCCTCTGGCAGACATGCCCCCAGAGGTATTACAACCTCCAGTATGTTCCGGGCTGTAATGTAGGCAGAGGCACATATGGAACAGTACACCCGACAGGGACTAAGGGCGCATTACACTGCTATCAATGACAGCATCCGTGACCTTGCCGGTGCCATCCAGAATTACACCAAGATCAGTGATAGTCATTGGAGGGAGACATTAGATGCCCTCCACAATGTGTTAGCCAGGAGCCAGGTCCATGTGGGATGGATGAGAAGCCAATGCAGATGCATGCCAGCAACAGCATCAGCTGGCAGTCATCGCAGATGGACCACGGATCACAGCCACTCCAGTAGTGGCAGTACCAGCTCCAGCAATGCTGGGGCTGGCCTGTCCATTGACCGTCCTACTAGACCATGTGTATGTGGCAGGGACATGACTCCAGTCATCATACCTCTGCCTCTGATGATAGCACCCAGTCAGGGTTGGTACCCGATACTGCCCGTAGCACCCCTACCAGGCACAGGTACCATGTCCGTGGCCGGAGGCAGTGATCTGTATGGCCTAGCAGGTACAGTCTGTGGCTGTCCCACAACCACCCATATATGGCAGCCACATGGTGGAGTTGTGTGCATACAGACCCACACACATTAACCAAACAACTAGGGCTCACACATACACACACACATTACATCAACATTGGCACATGCAATACTGTTGTCCCTCACACACACACACATATGCACACACACACACACACACACACACACACACACACCCACACATGTCGATTGGATGGGTCAATGTCGGGCTCTGACAAAACAACAACACACCCTGTGCATATGATGACACCTGTGCCACCTCCTGTCATCTGTAACATTGATGCAGGAACAGGCTGACATGGTTCTGATGCACAAGGTGGCATTATAGCAGTGTAGCAATAGTAGCAAGTTGCCAACAGGAAAGTGTAACAATATCCTTGTAGGTATATCTGAGCAGGCATTATGCATCACAGCTCTGATAGTCATTGTAGCATTGTTTACACCAGTGTTAGGTCTGAGTATGTATTGTCAACCCATGTGCCACTTGGCTGAAGTGTACAGTGTTGCTAGCATGTGTTAGTGAGTGGACAGTACGTGTGTGATGTGTGCATTACAAATTAGCAGGTGTACATCTGTGAACATGGTGTGTGCACACTCTCTGTATGTATATACATAGTGGACACGTGGGATGTGCGACATAACCTGTTCTACACATTGTTAACATCTCATGGTATCTGTCAATGGCCAGTATGCATTCTACTACAAATATGTACTAACATGGGTACACATGTGTGTATGACATGGGTTGACCCTATGCTGCGGGTGATACTGTTGATATCTGTCAATGATCTGCAGTCTGGTAGTATACACCACCTCAACAGCATGACTATAATCAATCATTAGATGATGCCCTGACAAATGTCACACAGTTGTAGGGAACTCAGTAACAGTTGGATCCTTCCAGTACTATACTATAACAGTAACCAGTGGTATCGACCGCCACACGTTCCTGGGACCACACCTGTGTGGCATATATCCCTCTTATGTACATGCAAACACACTAGGGATATGTCCATCCACATCTGGAAATGCATGCATTGGCCTACACTGCATTCCCTGGATGGGACGCATATCCTACACAAGGGTATCATACAGACAGATACCTGTTGCCCAATACATACTGTATAGCAGTAAGCCGACTATGTCATAGTCATCCACATTTACTATACATACTATCCCGACAGTACCACATAGGTGGTAGCCCTCAACATGTATGTTGGGTACCAATGTGTACAGACAGACACATGTTATGTCATCTGTCCCTTGGTATCCACATAACCATAGGTATTGTGGGGTCCCTCGGTGTTTCACATAACACATTAAGGGCCTGCATGCATATCCACAAGGCTGTTGTACACCTATAATGACTGTCCATTATTGCCAGTCGTTGTTGTGTATGAACATGTCTGACATATACCCCGGCAATTACCCTCACTCACAGTACTCTATAGTACGTGTCATGGGTGTGTGTGGCACAGATGTCCTTGGCCACGGATAACTACAGTGGCCGGGCTTGACGCATGCATACATATGTGACCTATGATCTGAGAAGCAGCGGCACAATCTGTCAAAGGAAACAAATGTATTCATGTAGTATGCAGGCTTCACACTTATGTACTGATTGAAGTCACATGTACGCATATTTATTTGCCATGCAGATACCCGATGTGTGCAATGCACATACTGTTTTAAACATATGTCATACCATAGTAAAAGCAAAATCCACACTGCATTGACCACCTGTGGCACACACACTCAGTGTTTGCAGGATTCAAACCCCTATCTAACTATGTTATGATACTAGAGAGATATGCATTAATACGGCACGCTATATACTTTATTGGGTGGCTTCTGTTCTCCTGACATATTTGTAGGATGCTGACATCATCAGACATTACAAAGAGGGATGTACCTCTTGTAATGTGTTTTCCCAGTCTCCGAAAAGACTACTCTTCTCAAAGACAATCGCACACACTGTCAGCGTTTGCAAGATTCAAACCCTTACCTAACTATGTTATAACACTAGAGAGATATGCATTAACATGGCACGCTATATGCTTTACTATGTGGTTTCTGTTCTCCTTGAATATTTGTAGGATGCTGATATCATCAGGCATTCCAAAGAGGGATGTACCTCTTTTAATGTGTTTTCCCAGTCTCCAAAAAGGCTAAGCCTCTCAAAGGACATAACACAGATACACACACCCCCCCCCCACACACACACACAAACACACACACGTTTGAAGGATTCAAACCCCTAATTAACTATGTTATGATACTAGAGAGATATGCATTAACATGGCACGCTATATGTTTTACTGTGTGGTTTCTTTTCTCCTGGTATATTTGTAGGATGATTACATCATCAGACTGGACATGGTAATGTGTGTACACTTTGTTTTATGCAATCCCAGGAATGATCCATGTAGGTCGGCAGGTATCAACAGCTTGTACAGGACCCCGTGAGTCTCACCTTGTGTGATCTATCTGTGGACACATTGACATCCCTTCATATGTCAACACATATCTATGCACAGATTGTTGGTTTTGTGGATACGACATATGTCTGTGATGTTGATCAAGAGCTATTCAAAGTCTGTGTGGGACATGTGTAGCTCTGTTCAGTGATGTATGTCCTGGGTGGCTGCCTTGCAAATGGTGTAGCATGTTTGGGAACCATGATCTACACATGAACATACCACAATTGGTAGGGTCGTGTATTTGTCAGCTTCCAATAGCTCTGTTTATGACTTCAGCCATGATGCACTCCATGGCCTTGCAGATCAAACTTTATAGGCTTACTGGACTATACTTCCCATGGTGTGTTGTGCACCCACACTTGTGGGGAGTGCCATATGTTGCTGTAACACATTCGACGGTTCCAGATCCTGTGGAGTGGGTGAGGCTCAACAGACTGTTTAGGTGCAGGGTCTGTTTGTTCTGTAGTGCATGCATGACACATATTGGGAAACAATGTAATCCAATTGCTGCCATACTTTTGGCTTTGGGGGAGCTGTTCAACCATTCTACATGTGATATCTCCTGGTATGATGTCAGGGACTACCATCAGTGGGAGGTGGGTATGTATATATGGGCCTGTCTGACAGGATGTCGGCATTGTCAGTAAGGTACAGTTGTCCCTGACTCAGGACATATATGAGTGTACATTACTAATTATGACATAGCTGAAGGACATGTCATGATTCTCAGTGTGGACTCCTTTTCAGCTACTCTTTACAAAACACCAACAAACCTGAGCACTAATCCCAGTTATACTCTTTTACACACTTAACACCCTACTGATCCTTTGTGATTAGGCTACAGAGTATGTCATCATAATATACTGGCATATCCAGGGGTCAGTTTCGTGTGTACTCTCCAGTCCAGCTAGTGAAAATTGTGGTTATGACACAATGTCACATCTGCCTCATATACACAGACAACCCTCTCCTCCTCCCAACACACTCATATATATGTGAGAGATGCAACAATACTGACATACAGGAGGCTGAGCTCTCTCAACCCATGACTGGCATAGTCTATCAGGTGGTGAAGGTGACCACACACATCACATATCAGTCTCACATACACCGATAGCAACAGCAATCAAACCACATTATCACACATACACATACTCGGAGGCTCTACATACACTCTGCCTAAGCAGCAGAGACCTCCAAAGCAGACACACAAACAACTGCTACCCCACTACAATACCCACATATCACATAGTTCACAATGTCAGTGTGCCGCACAGTCACTGCCCTTCGGGCTAATCAACACACCTGATACACTTGTAATAGGTGACACTTAATGTCAGACACACTGACGTCCCACTCACCAGGCCAAACAAGGGAATAGTCACTTTGAGCTGTCTCTCAGGTGCCAGGATCTGTCACATACCACATGCACTCAGGTCACTCCAACGCAAGTCCAGGACTGGCTCCATCATTGTCTATGCTGATGCATACAACCTCAGACGTTCCTCCCTGGACCACATGACATGATACATAGAGGAACTCTGTGATCATGTAGCCCAGGCCAGTATGACCCTGACCTTGTCTAGCATCTTACACTCACCAAGTATGATGTCACAGTATACCAACAAACTGATCATGTTTAACAGTTGGCTAACATATTGGTGTTATTCAAAGGGGATACAGTGTCTGTCAGCCTGGGGTGACATGCTTGACATGCCATGTAGCTTCCCTATGGACAGCTTGCACCTGTCACCCTTGGACTTTTGAATACTGGCTAAGGCACTTGCTGCCATCATACTGCCTTATTTAAGCAGGGCTCAAAAGACAGACCCACCTCCATAGACATTACAGAGTACATGACACTGAGGGTAATGCTGCTCAACACCAGATGTATTACCCTCAAATTGTGCCCACTCAGGAATCTGCTCAGTATGGAGAATAGCAATATCTGTGCACTAACAGACACATGGTCCAGGCTCCCACATGCACACCAGCACTACCAGGTTATATTTCATACCATGCTTTCTGACCACATAACTCGGAATGGCCAACACAAATAGGGGGATTATCCATATACATCACAGATACACATACCTCCAAGTTGGTAGCACTGCACAAAGCATCACAGACCATACATATGCACCTAACATTGTGCAAATCTGCCGTTTGGTTTGTTGCCTGCTACAGACCACACTCCCAAACTCCGCAACCACACTCAGCTTTCCTGGGAACACTGGACAATATGAAGGTCTCTCCAAACACCATTATATTGGGTGATGTCAAATACCCACACATTGACTGGGGATAGTACTCAGGCCCCAACACCCTCGCCCAACAGTGGCTACTATTTCTAAACTCATATGCTATGGCACAATTGGTCACCACACCCACAAGAGGGGACAACATATCGCACATGATCATCACCAACATGGGGACTCTATGTTCCACATCTGAGCTATACCCCTCATTGGTAAGGTCAGAACATACTTTATCTCACTGGACATCCATATCCGTCCCCACACCCATCCTGGGTAATCTTGGTGAACTTCCCAAAAGCAAATGTCACACTCCTCCAAACCACGGTGGTATCCTTCAGAGACCCTGGGTCAGTGGTAAGTATGGCTCAGACTGCTGAATCCTTTACATACACATTCTATGGACACCTAGTGGACTGCATGGATTGTGCTATCCAAAATAACAATTGGACTCACTCCTCCAATGGCAGGGGATCTGTTGGGTAGACCCCGGCCATTAATATGCTATACAACAAAAGGAGGAAGCTACTACATGATAGAGCACAATCCCAGACAGGGAAGGCATCTGTGATCTGTACTAGCAGACAGCTACAATCACTCATGTATTTATGTCAGGCCCACTTCTAACGGACAATAGCACCAGACTCGTTGGACACTCACAAGGCCTTCTTCAGTTAATTCAGGTACCTGGCTGGACACTTACTGATATGTTGTGTTTTACTGCATACTGACTGAACATACCCTGAACCCACAGACATTGCCAACATCCTGGCAAACAGGTTCAGTGCAGATGTCTCCCACCCATCCCCCCTAAGGAGGTACTGTCCATCCCAACAGAGTGTAACCTCCCAGACATCATGAGTAAACAGGTGAGTGCTGCCCTCCCCACAGCAGACAACACAGCATCGATGGGACCAGACGGTGTCCCGGCCTGTGTCGTACATGGCCTTCATGACAGACGTAACCCTCACATTACGTCACTGTTCGATATCAGAGTTACTGCAGGATATGTACCCATGGAATAGCATACAGCGATAGTGGTCCCACTCCACTGAATACTGCCACAACAGACCACATACAATATTGGCCTATAAGGTTAACTAGCCTGTTCTGCAAAGCTATGGAGCGTATTGTAATGTGACTCATGCACATAGACATGGGAAACCTACAGACACTGGGTCCTACACATTACAGCATAATTGTGGGCAGATCTTGCCTGTTGGACCTGTTCATATTCTTTAAACAGTTACCAGGTCCATCAGTGTTGGGACGGTTGTCCACACAGCCTGCCTGGACCTTGCACAACCCTTCAACACAATACCCCACTCAGCCATTCTGCATAGGCTCACCGGCATCAATATCGACACATATCTCACACGATGGATTGCTACCTGGATCAGGAATAGCACCCACATGCTCAGTGTTGCAGGTGCCATGTCTGACTATACACTGGTTACACATTGCATCCCACAAGGCTCAGTCCTGGGACCTCTCTTGTTCAGTATATATTTGCATGACGTACAGGCTATCACAGGAGGAATATGGCTGCCCATGTTCACAGATGACTGCAAACTGGGTGCCATAATCAACTCTCCAGCTGGCACATGCATACTCATACAGGGTCTCACAGAGATAGGATAACTGGTGCCTGAGCTATGGCCTACTGCTACATGCCATTAGTTGCATAGTCATCCCCTTCGAGGATGACAAAATCCCCACACATTACCAATAGGTAGTAATCCATTACATACGGTAGAAGTTGTTACGGGTTTGGGGACATGACCTGTTCGTACTCTCGCCTTTGACAATCACATTGCCAAAGTGGTTAGACAGTACTTCTACATAGCCCACCACATCCCACATGGTTTCACATGTTGATCACGTGTGGTCATTGTGCCCCTATACTCTTCACGGCCATGCTTGGTTACTATGCCACATTTGGGATGTACCTTACCCAACACCTGCAGCAACTGTAATGGCCACAAATGTTACTCATCAAGCAGATGTAGGGACTCACACGGATGCCCTGCACAGTTCGGATACAGTATCTCCAGCTCTATTCAGTCACTTACCACCTACATGGATGTGTTGTATGCCTGTAGTTTAAGGCAATATCTGACACAGAATTAATGGACATGCTCCACCTCAGGATATCCAACTCCCTTGGAGCTACACACTCCAGGGACATATACCTCAGCACAGATGTTAATAGGACATGCTGGGGGAGAGATTATTATCCAAAAGGCTCCACTCACTCCGGAGTGTAGTCCCGGTTTTGCATAGGCAGAGCCACCCACTGACCACCTACAGGTGACATCCTGACAAGTGGATGGGTGATCGTATGTTTACCCATGGGATATCTTCTGGGTCCCTACTAGACAGAGGCACAATACACTACACGTAAATGGGCTATCTTGTGTGACCTACTATTCACAGGCACAGTGTTCTTATTTGACTGGGTTGCAGAAGCCAAACACACTCTGGCTATGCTTGTACATGCCCTAGGGCAGATAGCCTAGTATCAACCTCTGAACCTATGATAATTTTCATGATGCACAATGTTTATTGCTGATACTGTTTGCAGGTTTTTATCATCTTTGCTTTCTCACTTTCTATGAACCGCTTAGGTATCTGCATAACATATTTGATTATGACAGGGTTCCACTATATTATATATGTGTCTGTTGTCATATACGTGTGTGCACAGGGCAGATTGCTGGATAGTGAGAGGTTCCTGCGTTAACACATGTAACTGCCTGATATGTGTGGCCCACTGCTGTACTCCAACATGGCCTAAGTGTGTGAGCATGCCTAGTTCAGACTGTCAGTGTTCTGTTGCCTGACATTTGTCACATGTATTCAGGTGTGTGAGCATGCCCAGTGTGACCTTTCAGTATGTTGCTGTCTGAGGTCCACTACATTTGTTGATGTATGTGTACATGTCCAGTATTAACATTTCTACTGTGTGTGTTGAAAGTCAGGTTCTATTCTTACTGCAGGACTCACCTTTGTGTCATAACTCGACAGGGATTATGCTTTGCCTGCAGGGTTTCTGTGAAATAATTTGCATAGACTTATTAACATTTCTTCATACAGGCTAACCACTGCAATACTGTCATGGTTTAGTGGTTCAGTACTATGACTATAGTGCACAGTATCCTGGGTTTGAGGCCTATCACTGCTTATATTTTCATACTGAGCAGAAAAGACTGCTTAAGGGCCAGTAGAGCAACTATGAGCATGTTGGCTTTTGTTCAGCTATGTCCTACTTAGACCCAGCTTATCCAACATTGCTCAATATTAACCATCATTGCTGGACGTTGGCCAATATTACTCAACATTGACCACATCCATAGTAGTTGTTGTGTGCAATTTTGTTTACATATACTACATGGTGGTAAATGCTGTTTAGCACTGCTTTATATTGCTTAACACATGGCAATCTTGCCTCAGGTGTTGCTGCAGGGCTGCCTATGTTGGGTGCACATACTACACTCCCTATACATGTTTGAAAGCAGGTAGTGTCAACTTAGGCATCCCTTTTACTATATGTGCAGGTCAGAGAGAGGTATCATCTCCAGTGTTCCTACTGAGCCAGTGTATGTGCTATGCGTTGCCTCTTTGCCAAGGCCAAAGCATACTGGACACGCCTTCTTCTGCCTACTGGAGCAGCCTCAGGTTGTTCTTCCTCCGAGTCACACTCTGCCTGTGATGGCCTTGGCAATGGTGGGGGGCTGTTTGGCCTGAGCCTATGCTGGTCCTGCTGCAGCTGTTTTTGCAGGATCATATTATGTAGCGTAGCACATACCATGACAATTTGGGTACATGTAGTTGATGAGTACTGCAAGGCTCCACCAGATGTGTCCAGGCACTGGAACCGTGACTTGAGCAGCCCAAACACACACTTGATTACATTTCGTATTTGTGCGTGTGCCTCATTATGCCATTCCTGTTCAGGTGTGTGTGCATTTCTGATGAGTGTCATCAGCCACGGCTCCAGTGCATAGCCAGAATCCCCCACTAGGTGACCATGTGGGATGTCCCCATTGGCAAATGTCTGGTACAGCTGCAACAGATGCCAGATATGGGAATCATGGTAGCTTCCAGGGCAGCCAGCACGCACATTCAGTATTATGCCCTGGGCATCACACACGACCTGGCAGTTGATGGAGGGGAAGCCCTTGCGATTGAAGTAGACCCTACCCCGCTCACCAGCTGGTGCTTTGATGCATATGTGCGTGCAGTCTATTGCACCCACTAACTCAGGGTATTCCGCTATTTGCTGGAAGAGATGCATATTGCTGGCCAATACCTCATGGGAATTGGGGAAATATACATGATCACCGACATGTGCTGACATGGCATCCATTGCTAATATTCTTAGGCCAACACATACCTTAGTTTCCACTGGGATGGGTTCCCCTCTGTTGGTTCTGTGTGTGAGGCGTGGCCTGCACAGCTCAACAATTTTCTGCAAGATGTCTCTGTCCACTCTATAGCGCTCCACTATCTCCAGCTCATGTAGCCCCTGGTAGGTAACCCTGGGCCTGTACACTCTTCTCCATCTCCTCACTGTGGGTTGTCCAGCAGCATTTGCATTATCACCACCCTCAGCATGTTGCATATGTCGCCTTATAACAGCAATGGCAGCCCCTAACATTTTTTGTCTCAGTAAAGCTTTTTCAGTTTTCACTTCTATTAGCTTACTGCAGTGTTGCAGTGTCTCTTGAGAGAAACATAATGGACTGTTTGCATAGTTTTAAGTGCTGGGCTGGGCTGGGCTAGTCTTCTGCCTGGGTAATTGCCTGATTCTGATTGTTTTCACCTGATAGCTCTGATAGTACTCCCTGGAAACTTCCTACTATTTGGTGTGCTTCCTTTTTCCTTTTTGTTTCCTCAGGGGGGAACTCCACACACACAAGCGCAAACACGCTCACAGCAGCTAACACTCACGCACACATGCTTACACGGACTAAAACTTGCTTATTCTTCTTAAAATGCGCGCACACTGGTGCAAACACACTTACAACTGTTTACACCGCCTTACATATGCTTACTCAAGCTTACATGCACGCACACACGGTTACACACGTGCACATTGTCTTACTCGGGTTTACTGGTGCGCACACATGCGCATGCAAGCTCAGCAAGAAACTTTGGTGTTATCCACAGCATACACCTTCAATTTCTTGACTTTACCTGGCCTACCTGTTGACACACCTCTTTCAATAATATATAAATGTCAGCTGACACATGACACTCTGCTTCAATGAGCTTCACTCCTTCCATACATACACCCCTCGTGATGTCACCTATCTTCTACTCTGTTACTCCCCTTATCCTACTCCTACACTCCACTGACTGTGCTCATTTGCTATGTAAACTTGTGATTCACTATCCTAACTCTTATTTGTATAGGATTGCCTACTAATGCTTGGTTACATCTCTTAGACTGAGCTTCCCCCCTTAGCAACCTCAACTCGGTGGCCATGTTGTCTTCAGCCTGCCATTCACTTGCATTCTAAATTCATTTTAGCTATAAAAATCCACATTTGTGGATCTTAATTATTAATTTTCTGCTTTTCAGGGCACAGTGCATTTGCGTGGCGCTGCGCTACTGTTAAACCCCGGAGATCTGGATGAAAAAAAAAAGTTATTTTAATTCTATTTTGCATCACTTCCCATTGCCAACTGCCATATTTTTGGCCATTGGCATGTTTCCTCCTGTAAATGCATGCTTTTTTTGCAGCTGTCACGGCTGCGTTTTGCTATTTGCAGAACCGTACTCAGTTATCAACTGAGTACATTTTTGCAAATAACACTACTCCTACTCGGACAGATTTGGGTTTCCTGGATCGGAATTTACTTCATTTGCATAGCTTTCACCTGCAATTGAGGTGATTTGCATATCCAAGCCCTGTCTGTGTAGGACTAGTTTGGAGAGTTCAGTTGTATGCCCCTACCGGCTGTTCCTGGATCGCTCAGCGGACATGTTGGCTGCATGAAGTCTTACTCTACTCTTAGACTCCGTGCAAGCCTTCGAGAATCCGGCCCTTAACTTTAACAATTAGCTCATCTTATGTTTCAGTTTTATGAATATATTGTCGTAGTCTAGTATGTTCTTATGAATAAAACTTTAAGTAATGTGAATTAATTAATTAGGTAAATGAGTGAGAAATTGTTTATCATTATGTTATTGAAGGAGGTATTTAAACCAATAGAAATGGGATTAAATGTACTGTCTGAGGAATTCTCAGTGGATCTGAGATGAAAAATGTGGTGATTAAAGTTAAGCATTTAGTGTTTTTAACAAGTGTCATTCAGTGCAATATAGTTTCATCTGCGAATAAATGTTTTGGATATATTATCATTGCCTGTATTTCTTGGTGCTTCATTTCATTGCCTCTGCAGTGTGGACTTCCAAGTTTATTTTGTTGGCACGGGTTGTGCTCTCAGCATTGGTAGTTTCCTTTCTGTTTGGTTTTGAATCTAAGATCAGTAATTTTTTTTATCTTTATTTTTTTAAGAAGTCTTTGCCTCTACTGCCTATCATTCATCAACCCCCTATATGGGTGCTTCAAGGATTTTTCTTGTTTTCTCCCTCATTCCCCAGTACCTGGTGAGGTGTCAAGGACAGACATACAGTGGGCTTTCTGTGCAGGTTCTCCCCTCACTTCTACAAAGGGCAGTCACTCTAACTAGTCCTAGAGTCTCCCTATATCACACAAGTAGTATTTTGCCAGGTCAAAATGAGAGGAAACAGTGCATGCCCAATGTAGCACTGAGTGTACATCTGCAACCACCACCCCCCGAATTGGCAAGATGGCCATGCTCCTTAACTCTTTTCCTTCCTGATGGGCTCCTCCAGTACCAGGAATGCTAATCGAACCCCAGTCATGCAGGAGTCATTCAAGGCTCTTTTGTCTGTACCATGGAGCCAGTACAGCAGTTATCTTGATTCTCAACAACTCCAATTCTGATTCACAATTCCAGTCTAATGCCCTCTCTTTTGTAAAAAAGAACTTTGTCACATCATATTAGAGCTCCACTTCTCCTACCCAAGTGCAGAATATTTCTGAGGATTCAATAAACTCTGTGTAGGCTTAGCATGAAGCCTACACAGAGTTTATGTGAGTGCATGGTGAGCAGCAACGCTAATTGCATATGCATGCCACACCTTGTGTTTAAATGTAAATAAGCATGGTTTTATAGCCAGCAATACTGTTGCTGGCCATGAAACTATGTAAAGTAACATGGACAGCAGCAACAGATATGTAAACATATTTAACTAAGGGCAAACTAGGTCTGTGTGTTTGGCAAAATGCCACAATGATTACCATGGTTATTAATAAAGCAATGTATATAGTTCTAACACATTACATGAAGGTGTATACAGTGCAGAGTATTATGGAAGCCTGTTTCAGGTATGCTGAGCAAAAATTTTGTAAATGATCAGTAAGGGTACATAGTCTGCATTAGAAATAAATAGGGGAAGTGTGTGAATTGAATAGGTACAGACAGATGAACTGTAGGTATGAACACAGGGAAAGAGGACAGGTGACACATGGTAATATACAGCAGATGAGGGCATGTCAATGAAGACAGTTGTAGCATGAACACTAATCACATATAGACATGAAATAGTACGGACCACACAGTGACTATATATGTACAATGGACCTTCACCCAAGATGATGCCACAGTCTAAACAAAAAAATGATCAACTTCAACAATTGGTGTAGCTTTTGGTGTCAATCCAGGGAGATCTAGTACTTCTCACCATGGGATGACATGGTCAACAGGCCACACTGTTTTATCAGATATGGTCTGCACCTGTGCCCTCTAGGCTGCTGGATATTGGCAAAGGTGCTTACTTCCCCCATAATGCCTTTTATAGACAATGTCAAAGCAACAAAAATTCAGACATAAAAAATTCCACTGGGGGCTAACTCAAGGTTCTGCTGCTTAATGTTTGGAGTCTAAATGTGAAGCTGCACCAGAGGAAATTGCCAACCTGCTAGCTGACATATTTGGTGCAAACTTCACCTCCCTGGCCACACTGGCCATACCCAAAACATACCTGACAACAGTCCTCTGGTCACAGCTGCTCTCTCCAGGGCTAAGAACAAGGCCTCAATGGTACCAGATAACATCCCAAGTTGCTTACTAAGCAATCTAAAACATGACTTAGTGGACACACTTTAATCATAGCTTGAGAACTGGATTTGTTCCAGGGGAGTGGAAAACAGCAACAGTAATCCCCTTGCACAAAGAAAGGCCATCAACCAACCCTGGGATCTATAAACCCATGGGTCTAACCAATCTCATCTTCAAGGCCATGGACCTTATCAACAAGGACATAGGTGACCTTCAAACTCTAGACCCAGCCCAGTTTGGCTTCGTTAAAGGGTAGATCATGTTTATTAAACCTAGTAGACCTCTTTGAGAAAGTCACCAAAGACCTGAATGAAGGTAAGACAGTGCATACAGCCTATCCTGATGTGGCCAATGCTTTTGTGATAATCCTCCACTCAGGTATCATTGAAAAACTCTAGCTGAGGATTAACCCTCATGTCACTAGATGGGTAGCCAATTGGCTCACCGATAGAATGCACACTGTCAAAGTTGGTGACTCAACCTCTACCAGTACAGCCATCACCAGTGGCATACCACAAGAATCTGAGCCCTTTACTGTTTGGAATCTATTTCTTGGAAGTCCAGGCTAAAGTAGACAGCCTTTGGCCAACCAAGTTTTCTCATCATTGCAAATTGGGTGCAATCACTGAGACCCCCAATGATGTTAACATATTACAGAAGGGGCTAACACATGGTACCAAATCCATGGTCTACAACTAAATGCAAAAAGTGCTATTATTATTGACTTGAGCTAAGTGGAATTACCTACTAATTACAGTGTTGACAACACCCCATCCCCCCAAGCTCAAACCCAGTGGTGCGAGACCTGGGAACACAGGTAGATAGCAATCCAAGCTTCAAACACCAATTTTTCACAGTGGTAAGGAAAGTCTTGCATGTTGTGCACCTCATAAGTAAGGGCATCACATCCAGGTCTGAAGATTTTATAACACCACTGTACTCGACCCTCATCAGACCACTAATAGTGTATGATGCTCCCTTTTGCATGTACATCACCACACACCTGCAGCAGCTGGAGAGACAACAGGGATTTCTCACCAAGAAAATATGGGGCCCCAAACCATGGCATGACATATGTGGATAAACTGAAAGCCTTGTCACTGTACTCTGTATTGTATAGGCTGCTGAGAGATGACTGGTCCATGCTCTACAGGGCAGTGTCTGACCCTGCCCTGATGGAAATGCTGTGATTCCACAAATCTAATGGCACAAGAGTCAATTGCTCTAGGGATCTTAACATAGCTTGTGACATTAATGGAACATGTTTGAGAGGCAGATACATCTCACAGAGACTGCCATTCTTCTGGAATAAACTTCTAAATCATATGAAGCAGAGCTCCTCACTGACCCTAATCAAGTGCAACCTGGACAAATGGATGGGATCCTGCAAATTCATACCGGTGTTGGCACCCATAGGTTCATAGGTTCATACTAGGCTATCTGCCCTAGGGCATTTATAAGCCTAGCCAGAATGTTTTTGGCTTTCGCCACCCATTTTAAATTTATTTTGCTATGCCCTCGAGACTGGGATTTTATTCCAGAGTGAAGGGAGCCTCTGGTTACTATTTATTTCAGTGCTGAGGTTCAAGTCTCTTGAGCTCGTGGCTCAATGGGATTTGGATTTTTTTCTGAGGTGCAGCATGTCCATTAATTCTGGTTGGACATGGCTTTATACGGCCAGGCACAGATCGCGCCTCTGAACAGCCTGCCACTGACTGAGTGAGCTTTTTTTTTCTTTAACCGGGGCATGCATATGCCTTCTTTGAGCTTTTTGATGTACTTTTTGGGTAGGTCTTTTGGGGTCTTTGCAGTGTCTGCAGGTGTCTATCCCAAAAGGGGCATTCTGATGAGGGATGAGTAAAGAGCACGATGACCTCCCTGATCTTGTCTGTTTCTATCATGGACAGGGGTACTTCAGTGTCAACCACAGACTCATTCTGCTAATTATATCCACCTAATTAGGACAATCAGGACTACCTGGGATGAAAATGGGTAAGCTTGTAAGGGATCTAGGGCTGCTAGCCTAGTAACCCCCTATGAACCTATGAACCTATGTCAACAGTTCTCATGGGGCAAATTATTACAGCTGTTATAGATGGAACCATACCTCTCAACTTGGAAACATCAAAATTCTGGACAAGGCCCATGAAAAATAGGTACAAATCTGTACGCTGATTAATGTAAAATTTGCATACATAATTACACAACCCCGCACACTCCAATGGACTTGTGGAATGCCAACTTTCAAATGCAAACTGAAGTACAGAACCAAAATAATAGCACCAGAGTCCCCCTGTAGCCATTCCAATGTCCCATTACCTGGCTGTTTTACAGCATTTACCATAAACACCAATGTGTGTATACTGCTTTACTTCTACAATGATTATATGGATTTTATTTTTTTTACATTTTATAGCATAATGCACAAACACTAATAGATATCTGCTAGACAAAGCAATACAGCCTCACAATGAAAGTAGAGTTGGCATTAAAACTTCTCTGCCCCTGAAACTCACATTCATTGAAACAGCATTGAAACCCACACCACAGAAAATGCATCTGCCGGTGGTGGATAAAGATTACCTTTGGGCTGTTTTAAATCAGAGTCCCCTTGCACACAAAACAAGAAACATACATGCGTTCTTTGATACACCTTCCTGACTTTATTAAATTATATTCCTTGTATAATACAGCACACTTGTTAGACTTAAGTTAGAGCACGTTTTAAATGTATTGTTTAAACATTTTTCCAGTAGGCAAAGAAACAAAAATGCATGAACCAATACTGACAAAACTGCCCTATTCAGAACATTTCCATCATAAAGGTCTACTTCCACACACAATAGCATTCCAAATGTATTGTTTTGAACATTTTTACCAGTGGGCAATGAAGCAAAATGCATGCACCAATAATGACAAAACTGCCCTATTCAGAACATTTCCATGATAACAGTCTACTTCCACACACAATTGCATTTTAAATGTATTGTTTGAACATTTT
Source organism: Protopterus annectens (assembly GCF_019279795.1). Classification (NCBI taxonomy): domain Eukaryota; kingdom Metazoa; phylum Chordata; order Ceratodontiformes; family Protopteridae; genus Protopterus; species Protopterus annectens. The sequence continues at coordinate 1,837,354,665 of NC_056725.1, read as the reverse complement.
TCCAGTAGGCAATGAAGCAAAATGCATGCACCCATAATGACAAAACTGCCCTATTCAGAACATTTCTATGATAAGTCTACTTCCACACACAACTGCATTTTAAATTTATTGTTTGAACATTTTTCCAGTAGGCAATGAAGCAAAATGCATGCACCAAGAATCTTGTCATAACTCAGTTTGCTGTATAGTCTAGATACAGTTTATCAAACATCTTTGGGTAATATATAACTTTAAATTCCAAACACATATCTTTCTAGTTTTTAAGATACAATATACAAAAGTATTAATCACGTTCTATGAGCATAGTTTAAGTTTTTTCACCTCTGTGTTTCTTTAAGAATCTCTGAACTCTGTAGAGTAGAGCTAATTAAAGTGTTCAGGTGTTTTATGCTATAAAACTATAAAACTGCTCTCAGCAAAGATGTATATGAGGGTGTGATGCCTTCCCAAAAGCTGCTGGTTATTCCTTTCAGTATTTGTAGGTCTTCAGAGTAAGAGGTCTAGCTTGTAGCAACACAATAATCAAAGATTTTGTTTCATTATCTACTTTTAATGTCTCTCCGCAATTTTTAATTAAAATACATGTTTTTCCCTTGAAATTGATAATAATGCAATTAGTGGCAGTGAAAGGGAGATCACTGTTATCACACCAAGCAATAATTTCCTTATAGTGTCTTGAAGTGTTTGTGCATATTTAATAAGGATCATGTTATTGCTCATTGTAAATATTTTGGCATATTTTGCTAGCCATATTCAATATATGCAGCTATAGCTGTGAAAATTAAAATTAGACCAAAGGAAACAGTTTGAAAACTTAGCCCTGACTGACTCCGCTAAATACCCCAATAAGCTTAGAGAGGTTACTTGTTGCTGTTAATTTTGAGTTTTCCTCTTCAAAAATGTATCCACTGAAATCGATAAGTGTAAATAATGAGCTAAAGGGGTTTATCTTAAATACCTTCACCACAGTTCATGTGAAATGTTTTTGCAAATTTTAAATATGTAGCAAGCATTGCAGATCCCTGATGAAGTTATTTTTCCCTTGGCTTTTTTGAAAATGGAGTGCCAAGACTTTCCCAATTAACAAGTATGTCATAAACAAACATAATGAAACAAAATGTGTGTGCATTCCTACACACACACACACACACACACACACACACACACACACACACACACATCACACCAGTAAATCCTGCGTACCTTATGTCGGCTATAAACCTGTAGCTCTGCAGTTAAATGGTACCTTGTTCTGTCGGCTATAGACCAGTGTTCTCAATGGGCAGCTCTGCACTTAAATGGCTAATCATCCTTGGCTTTCAGCTCCCAAACGGCAGTCCATTCATATTGTAGCGGCTTAGATCTGTGTTTGGCAGTCCATTCAAATAGACACGTGGCAGTCCTAGTGCATTCGAAACCATTTAAACAGATGCACAGCAATTCGTTTAGGCTTCTGCATTTGTATCCATTCAAACAGATGCGGGGCAATTCATTTAGGCTTAAAAAGTAAACAGATGCGGGGCATGTTGATGGGTAGTCCAGTATTCAAACAGACGCGCGGCATGTTGATGGAGCTGATGTCATCTTACACGTGATGATGTCAGCTCCAAAAGCACGAAAATAAAAAAATTGATAGAAAAAATCAGAAATAATGGGATGCCACTCGGGAATCGTGGCACCCCATTATTGGGACCCCAAAACACGGTAAAAACTGAGTAATTCGGGAGGGTTGAGAGGTCTGTAATGCAATGGCAGAAATGGCCATCAGTACATTAGATCACATCACAGATTATAATAGCCTCTTGCAGCCATGCTGTACATCCACACCTCAATAAAGTGCATGTCAATGACAGCAACATTGATATGTCAGTTGATTATATGGCCAACATCACATGAAATCCTAGCCATTATTATAACATGAAAGTAAAAATGCCTATATGTATATTATGGAAGATAGTAAGACTATTGTGTGCATGTGTATATTTGTTGGATTGCATTACATTCTGCTACTGTCCATATGGGACATGTGCATCACACCATGGCAGAATTAGGAATCACACATGCAGTGGTCTGTAGATGGCTTGGATAGGTTCATGTAAGAACTCTGCTTCATGATGTATGTATGCATATTTGTCATGAAGATTTTCTGTACCTCTCTGCAGGAAAGATGTCATGCGTCTGGAGGACAAATGAGGATGCGTGGGGCTATGTGAAAGGTACCCCAAATGGTAGTGAAATGTAGAGCTATTCCAAAGATCACACAATGACCATAATGTACCAGCAACCAGATGAACAGCAGTACACTGTGCCTGATATGAATATTACACCTATGTAAGAATAGAATATGACTGCTATCATACCTTTCAACTGTACAGATTTTTGCAGAATGTCCAGATTTTTGCCCCATATTTTTCGTCCATTTTTCACAAAATTGTGTTTTTCAGGCAAAGTACTGGCAAGTCATTGAAATTTAAAGTCAGAAAATAATGACAGACTTGAGTTTCAGTCTTCATACTCTTCAGAAAATTCATGCTAACTCAAAACCTGCTATGCTATCAACTTTCTAAGTTTGTAAGACCAATATTTAAAACATGGCTCTATTTTTGGGCCTTTGTCCCTCCATAATTTATGGCTTTGTCCAGATTTCTTATTCAAAGAGGTTGAGAGGTATAAATGCCATGCAATGTCACAGTGGCAACACCACATATATCTGACTGTAGCACTGTCATGTTGCACTTTATGGTGTATGACAACATCATTGTATGCTGAGGAGAACGTGGTGAGCACTGTAGAGCATGGATCTGGAGTCACATCCCTGTGCAAAATTGTCTAAAATGTGATAGATGTATGTATAGACACTCGTTGTCATATTAGAACACCTATATTTGTAATTAAAGCAGCTTATAAACACAGTAGTTAATTTTACTGCCACAGCACAGGGTTTGTCTTGAATACTGCCAGAGTACATGTTACACAGGATGACATAATTATTGCATGCTACAACAAGATGTTTGGAGGAGTGCTGGACATAACTGTGGACTCACATATCATTCTAAAACTATCTATTTACAGAGCACAGTACTTAACACAAGTGCCAGAGTACAATTCTAGCTATTTATAGTGTCAGAGAATACTTTATAGCTGATGACAGAGTCCGGTGAAAAGATGGTAATAGCAGTATCCCACATACTGGTGTAAAATTCTCACTCAAATGTCAACCAAGTGCACACACACACACACACACACACACACACACACACACCAGTTGACTGATATGAGAAAAGAACCCCTGACATAAGTACACCGACTAAAGACCTCAGCATTTAACACAAGTGCCACAGAACAAGTCTGACTTAGAAAGTTTCTGACAACACTATATAAATGACGATATCAGCAGTGTCTGGTGAGCAGAAGATGGTAACAGCAGTGTCCCACATGCTAGTGAAAAATGTTCTCTCTAATGTCAACCAAGTGCACAAACACACACACACACACACACACACACACACACACACACACACACACACACACACACACACACACACACACACAGCAGTTGACCACAGCGAGAACAAAACCCTTACCTAAGTACAAAGTCTGGAGCACTCAGTATTTAATGCATGCACAACAGTACAAGTCTGAGTTTTGCAAGGCCGAAGGACAATTTATAGTGGATGATGTCATCATTGGATGTTTGACAGAAGATGTTGGGAGGCCTGGTTGAAATGGATAGTTAGCCATGTACAACTGTCAAGATATTAAAGATCTGAATGTTACCAGGTTGAAGAATGTGCCAAGTGTAGCATTTGTTGTTGTGTTTCCAATGTGCAAGTATACCGTAAAAAGAGAGCTTATCAAAATACTTGCAATCAGCTGTCCACATTACTACAAGTATTGGAAAATCTGACTGTGTACTGTCAGTATAAAGATGTTCATGGTATATAATAAAGCATTTTTATTTATTTCAGTAGTGTAGTTGATATATTTGTGAATAAGTGCTGGCAGACCAAATTTCAAGTGTACGGGTGCAGGTAATACACTACATTGCAAATATGTGTTCTTTCCTTAAAAAGTGCCTTTGCTTTGTTTGCGTTATAGAGTTTGAATCCAGTTGTATCTAATAGTTTTAAATACGCATTTGTATTGCAATAAAATAATTATTTATTCTACATTCACTGTGTGTTACCTTAGCATAGTGTGTTTAAGCAGCATTGTGAGGACATAACTGCACCACTGAAGAGTCATTCACCATTGCTTGGTATTGGTGCATGGAGCTAAACTCTAGAAAAACATAGAGGCCAAAAAGTGAAGGACTTTATTGCTTCTGTTTCACTTATGTGTGTTGTGTGTGATTCTATTTTTTAACTGGATTAAAGGTTTTAGATTTGGGTAGATAGAAAAGTGGTGAAATGGGGAGCAAGCAGGGAAAAGAACAAAGAGAAAGTAATACAGGAATGTGCAGGAGGGAGGTAGGAAAATACTATAACTATCCACTTCTTCAATGGTGTAAAATGAAAATATGTACAGAATATTAGCTGAATTTGGACTGTCACCTCAACAAAGAGGGGTGACAATAACACAATCATGTTGTATAGTCAATTGGACCAAATAAGGTGTGTCAAGAAGACATGTGCAAAGTGAAGAGCTACATACAAAATGATATTTTTTGTGGGACAAGTGCCCATTTTTTTTACTTTGGTAGGAGAGGAATATTGGTAAGGGATGTAGGTATTTCTGGGTCAGGTAAGTAGGGTAGGTGAGGAAATATATGCAAACAAACAGGATAAACAAGACAAGACACAAGGGCGGTGAGGAACATGACAGTTTGGGGGACACCATGATTGGGGACATGTACGGGACAACAGATGCCCATGTCCTAAGAATCTAGTCCTAACCTACAATTCTGTCATCACTGTCTCCTTACTCCACTGGCAGTTGCAGTGATTGATGTCTTCCCCTATGGACCATAAGTGAGAGCAGCCTGTCCATCTGGTATAGGCATGCATCAATGGGGCTGTGCACAGCCCTATGCACCAAGCATAACAACTTCTGTTGAGTGACAAAATCACCACCTCCACCAATACTCCCAGAGAGTTCCACAGTACCAGCTGCTGGGTTAGTGCTACCTGATGTAGATGATCTAGGTAGTGCAGGCAGTTGCAGCAGAAGCAGTACTGCCAAGTTAGGTCCCAGATATGCTGGGCATCAGTGCATGAGCCTGTGGAGTCAGGGCAGGCTGACAACTGGGGTTGGCCTACTTCCCTGTGATGTAAAGCATTTTGTGATTTGTCAGAGATGAATGGCATGGAAATATTTTGACAGCTCATAGAAAAAAAAGACAGATAAGGATTGGGGTAAGAGAAAAAAAGAGATGTAATTATTAACATCATATGTGACATACAATGCATTATCACAATAATAAAGTATTTTATCTCTACTTTTACATTTAGGTATGCTTCTTAACAACTACAAACTATAACAACTGCTCAAAGTAATCTTTGCAATGTGGATCTATTGTACATACGCTTGGAACAATTATACAGATTAAGTTAACAGCAGGGCATTTATGCCACATGTGTTGAAATTAAATTATGTAATTTTTTTAAGGATTTTACTATATATTTGTTACTTGTGCTATTTGAACCCACAATGTCTGACTACAGTATTAGTCTTGAGTCTTACAGTTGGGCTTGTGCTAAAGACTGAAGCATGCATGCTTGCTTTTACAGTTAGGATAAGCATGCTTACTTTGCTACTACTGTATACAAGCACAATGTTCTTTTCGCCTTTTCCTGGTTAGGAGTCACCACAGCAGATCATGTGTCTGCTCATGATTCAAAGTGGAGTGTTTAGGGTGTGGAGTTGCCAACCCAGCACCCAACCTTCCACAGAAGGCACACACATACACACACTCACACCTAGGACCAATTTAGAGTATCCAGTCTACCTACAGCATGTCTTTAGAATGTGGGAGGAAACCAGAGCACCTGGAGGAAACCCACACAATCACAGGGAGGACATGCAGACTCCACACAGAAGGCATCCCAGCCAAGAATTGTACCGGAGAGCCTCTTGCTGTGAGGTGGCAACGCTAACCGCTGCACCACCATGGCCACCCACTGTATGCAAGAGCAATACTTTAGCTAAAATAGTAGTTGTGTTGTGCTGCATACATACCCATTGCTTCCCTCAGTCTCTCTACATGCTCAGCATGGGCATCTCTATTCACCATAATCTCATGGTTGGCTGTGGTATACTGAGAAGAGAACAAGAGAAGAGCATTATGCATACCACTCTTGCCTAATTGCAGCTTTCTGTGTACTATAAATTTTCTTTGTCAGTATACTTATAAAACTGTGGTATGTTCGAAGTCCTGAACTCATCCAGCCACTGGTTGAATGTATCCTGCTTCCACCTTTTTAGGTCATTAAAATGATGCCTACACTGTTCTCCAGTGTGTGGAATGCCAGTCACACTGGAGACAGCCTTGGCTAGACTATTCCATGCCTCAGGGAATGACAATGCATTTTATGGCATTGAGCTTAAGGCCATGGTTCTGACAACTTGTACTAGGAGCTGGTATAGTTCTCCTGCAAGAGCCTTCAGCTGTGATTCTTTACAAGGAATCCAGTGACAATTCTGGACTCAACATCCCACCTCTGTGCCCTAAATTGGTCACCTTCCCTTCTAACACCAGACATGCTCGACCAGGGAAAACAGCAATAATTAAGAATGATTTCCTGCAGTGCATGTTATCACATTTACCGGTTAGTGTGTAAACCCAAAAAATTTTGCCAACCGCACTTGCACAATGTTAAGTGAAGTGCAACAGTGCAAAACATAGAGGAATGCAGTTTTTTGTAGGTTCATAGGTTCAGAGGTAGGTACTAGGCTATCTGCCAGAGGGCATTTATAAGCCTAGCCAGAGTGAGTCGGCTTTCGCCGCCCTATTGCTTAATTAACTGATCCTCTGTCAAGCAGAGCCAATGAAGTGATCCCAGGGGTGTATTTTCTGTTACCCATCCACTCGTTAATGTTTCTCTTGAAGAGTGTTAGTAAGGCGCTCTACCTGATGTAATTTGGAATTTTGTTCCAAAGCATGGGAAGTCTCTGTGACAGAAATCTATCCCTCCAGCATGTTCTATTTATTGTTGTGGTGAGGTTTAGCTCACTAGAACGTGTGGCTCATAGTGACTTGGATTTCTTTAGGTGGAGCATGTCCATCAATTCTGAGTTGGACATGGCTTTGTAAGTCAGGCAGAGATCACCTCTGAGTAAGAAATATGCCACTGAGTACAGCTGGAGTTTTTTCAGTCGGGCTGCATAGGACATATGTTTGAGGCCAGTAATCCTCTTGGTGAGGTACTTTTATGGTCTTTCCAGCTGTTGGAAGTGTCTTGTGAGGTACATCCCAAATGGGGCATTGTACTCTATGATGGGTCTAATGAGTGACGAGTAGAGGGGCACTATAACCTCTTTATTTCTAGATGCGAACCCTTTAGTAATTAGATGGGTCACATAGAAGGATTTCCTAACTACTTTGGCAATATAATTGTCAAAGGAGAGATTACTATCTACCTGGGTCCCCAGCTGTCTTATTACCGCTTCTGTATTAAGGGGGCTGCCACCTATGTGGTAATTTGTAGGTGTTTTGTTTTTGCCAAATGGGATGACTATGCATTTTTTGACATTTAGCTTGAGGCCCTGACTTTGACACCAGGTATCCGTCTCAGTAAGGCCCTTTTGGAGGATGTCCGTGTCAGCCGGAGAGTCAATTATGGCTCCCAGTTTGCAGTCATCAGTGAACTTGCTTAGCCATAGTCCTGTGTTTGTCTGTACTTCTGAGAAGTATATGCTGAACAGTAGAGGTCCCAGGACCAAGCCTTGTGGGACACCACTTGTGACTGGTTTAGAGTCGGACCTGGAGTCTGCTATTCTTACCGTGTGAGTTTTGTCTGTAAGCCAGTTGGCAACCCATCTCATGACGTACTGGTTTATGTTCAGGCTGGTGTGTTTTTCTGCAATACCTGAGTGGGGAATGATGTTGAAAGCCTTGGCGAGGTCAAGGTAGGCTGTGTGAACCACCTTTCCCTCTTCTATGGCCTTGGTGACTGTCTCGAAGAAGTCAACCAGGTTTAGTAGGCATGATCTGCCCTTAACAAAGCCGAACTGCATCGGGTCAAGTGTTTAGAGGTTCTCAATGTCTTTGTTAATGAGTTCCATGATGATGCTCTCCATAGCCTTGCAGACCAGGCTAGTCAGGCTTATGGGGCAATAGTTACCAGGGTCAGTTGTGGCCCCTCTTTTGTGGAGAGGAATAACTGTTGCTGTGCACCATTCTATGGGCATGTAGCCTGTGGAGAGGCTGAGGTTGAACAGCTTGTTTAGGTGGGGGGTTAGTTTGTTCTGTAGTTCATGCAAGACGCAGCCTGGGACACCATCTGGTCCCATTGATGCTGTGTTTTTGGCTTTAGAAATGGCTGTTTTCACCTATGCATCTGTGATTCTTGGGACACTACACTTTTCCAGTATTGTTGTGGACCTTTTGGAGGTGAGAATGGAGTGAAGTTTGCACTGAATCTATCTGCCAGGATGTTGGCAATATCAGTAGGTTCAGTATATTTTGTGCTATTTTGCACTATTTCAGTGCATATCTGTGAGTTGCCACTTAGATTCTTCACATAGCTAAAGAAGGCTTTGTGGTTATCTTTTGAATCCTTGGCTATTTTTCTTTCAAAGTTAGCCTTGGATGATTTCATGAGGGACCTTAGTTTCCTGCTGATACTGATCAGGGATGTCTTTCCTTCTTGGGATTTGCTTTTTTCCTGAACTAGTTTCCTCCTTCTGTTGTATAGCCTGTTTATTGCAGGGGCCCACCAAACTGATTTCCTTCTCTTAGAGGAGTGAGTCTTGGTTTTGCTGGGGATGGCATGATCCATACATCCTTGCAGGTGCTCATAGAATGCATTTGTAAAGGTTTCTGCATCTTGGGCAGCGTTATCCTTTAGCGTGGGGGCTGTGAAACTTACCACCTCTGTCTTAAGTAAGGTGAAGTTTGCTTTATAAAAGTTTTTTACTGTGGTTTCCTTAGTTGGGGGTGGTGGTGGGGTGTGGACATCCAGAGTGATTAGTTTATGGTCTGATCTAACCAGTGATGGGTTGACCTCCAGTGTGGAACACCTGTCGCCCATGTTGGTGATGACCAGGTCCAATATTATTTCACCTCTGGTAGGGGAGTTTACCAGCTGATCCAGGGCATTTGAGTTGATGAATTCCAGGAAGCGCTGGGCCTGGGAATTTGTACTCGAGTAGTTTTCCCAGTGAATGGTAGGGTAATTGAAATTGCCCAATATCAGGGTGTTCAGTAGGACCTTCATGTTTTCCAGTGTCTCCAGAAAGGTGGAGTGGTGGTCCTGGGTCATGGAGGGTGATCTGTAGCAGGCCACAATTTGCATTGCAGATTTGCCCGATGTTAGTTGCACATGGATGATCTCAGAGGTATCATGCTGCGCCACTAACCTGGAGGTGTAGGTATCCTTGATGAATATGGATACACCCCCTCCTTTTGTGTTTCAGTCCATGTTCTGTGGCCGAAACGTGTGGTATGAGTTGTAGCCCAGTAGTGCTGGGGTGCTCTCTGCAACCTTGAACCAGGTTTCAGTTACTGCACAGATGTCAACGTTCTCCATACTGAGGAGTGCTTTGAGCACGTGCATTTTGAGATTTAAACTCCTGGCGTTGAATAGCATAACCCTCATTTTTTGTTAATTGTGTTGTTTATGGAGGTGGGTTTGACTTTTGAGCCCTGCCTAAAAAAGGCGCTATGGGGGCAGCAAGAGCCTTGGCCAGTATTTGAAAGCCTAGGGGTGACAGGTGCAAGCCATCTCTTGCAAAGCAACGTGGCTTGTCAAGCATGTTGTCCCAGGCTGACAGACACTGCATCCCCTTTGATTAACACCAGGAGCTTAGCCAATTGTTGAAATTGATAATTTTTTCTTTATACTGAGGTATCATTCTTGGTGAGGGCAGGATGCTACTCAGGCTCAGGGTCATACCAGCTTGGGCTGCATGATCAGAGAGCTCTTCCATGTCTATTTTCGTGTAGTCTAGGGAGGTACGTCTCAGGTCATTCACACCAACATATTTGTACTTGTTCTGGAGTGACCTGAGTGCTTGTGTTATGTGGCAGATTCTGGCTCCCAACAGTCAGATAACAGTAACCTTCTGCTTGTCCAGCCTAGTGAGTGGGACGTCAGTGTGTCTGACTATAGAGTCACCTATTACTAGTGTGTTAGGTATGTTATTTTGCCTTAAGGGCTGTGATTGTGCGGCACACTGACTTTGTATTTTATGTGTTGTCTAGTTTGTGACAGGAAGTGCAAGTTGTTTGGGTGTCTGCTTTGGAGGTTTCTGATGCTTTTGCAGGTTTTTATTTAGAGCCTCCGGGTATGTTTTTGTGTTTTTATGTGTAATTTTTGCCAGTGCTGTTTTAGTAGGTTTCTGTGTGGCTGGAGGTGTGGTGCAAGTGTTAACCTTCTCCTCTTGACTGTCTGTTCCAGTCTTGGGTGGAGACAGCTTAGCTTCCAGCTAACTTAAGTTCCAGTTTTAAAACTGTAAGGTCAATCTGACACTTGTCATTAGCTTGATGGTTGTTTGCTGCTGTAAGTGTAAGGTGGTTTAAATATGCAGACATATACTGAGGCATAAATAAATGTTATGTCATGATGCTTTTTTGTATATGGCTTTACACACTGATAAAATTAATTTATGCTTAAGAGACAAAATATTTTCTTCCACAGCAGTGATGTTTCATCCTTGCCACAGAAGAAGTGTTTATCAGACATTCTCATGAATTATATATAAATAAACAATGCAGACTGAGAGGTTAACCATGTATGTGTATGACATGGCAAGGTCCTGGCTTATACATTCATGTGTGTATGAGTATTATTGAACTCTGAAGGCTATCCAAGGCCAGAGAACGCAATTATAATTACAGAACAAATAATAGTCAGTGCACCCTCAGTCACCCAAATAATGCATATGAGCTACACTGCTACACATACTTATATATTATTTATAATTATGTTTACATTGTGTATGTGTTTATTAAAATTGAGTGCACAAACTTTTAATAAAATTGAGAGTGTGCAATAATTTTTTTCATGTGAATTTTAATATAAAGTAAAATTGAACAACAGTAAAAACTATTTGGAATTGACTGCATTAGAACTCAGGATCATCTATACTGCAGCCCTACATTTACATTTGCTGTCACAGGAATAGTTAAAAAGCATTTGGATATTTCTATATTCGTTATTAACTTCTGAGTGTTAACTGCCATGCAATGGCACTAACTGCGTTTGCATGGCAGCAAAACATAGAGGATAGAATGCATCCATTGTGAAATCATCTAGTGTATACTTCCTGTCTGCTGGTGTTCTATACCTGCAGGTTTTGGGGAAGATTGCTAACTGTCGCGGAATGCCACTTAGCAGGCTTGCACAATGGAAAGCAAAACATGCAACATTTCGTATCCTTTTTGAAATCAGAATGTCTGCATTCTGCCTGTAGGTGTTCTGTCTGCTTCATGTGTTGGCCATCAGTTCAGGCTTGTGTGATGTTAAGTGATGCACACATGCAACAAACAAAGCTCACCCTGTTTTAACTTTGTGAATAGTCAAAAAAAAAAATCACACTTTAAAGAGTATCAAAGACAAAATGACTTCAAAATAATAATGATACCCTGGGTCTATGATACACAATAATCTCCAGATCCGGAAAATAAAAAGAATCTTTATTAAAACGGTAAACGTTAAGCGCTTTCATTCCCTTTTAGCTATTAATGGGACTTCATCAGAACAGTTAATTACTAAAACACAACCGTTATACAGGAAGCACCACAAATCAATTTCCTTTGTTAATTAATACTTGACAATGTTAAAATAAACTTTTACAACTATTTCCTTGAAAAACAGTTAAAGAAATTTTCAAACACATTCTTATAACTCAATAAACATAATACTTATAAATTCAAGGCTCTTTTCTTCAAAATAGGTAATAAAGAAAGATATTCATTTAACCCAGGGGGAAAAGGGAGTTTAACTTAACAATCCATTGGAATTCTTTTACTTCAATGTCTAATTCCCACCAACCATGAATGAATGACACATTGGAATGGGTGGTATCTGTGAAGGAACTTCTGCTGGGAGAGGGACGACATCCACATGGGAGTACGTCAGCCACATCAGCTGATGTGGCTGTGCCCAATCTTGCTCCCACAGTGGTACTACTTCCACTGCTCCATCAGTGGTTGAGGTGTCTACACCGAGACATGGCAGCCATGGTGTCATGGTCCGTGGCATACTCATGTGGAGAGCTCGTCCAGCAGACATCAAGTCATGTTCAGGTAGAAGCAGTGCATTTGAATGTCGGTGTGGATGTGCCAGTGCAACTCTTGTAAGAGCCAGTTCTCAGGGTCATGGACGATGACAATGAACTGTCACCTTTACCATGCATGGCTCACATCTGTCTAACATACCAGGATATATAGTTAGCACAGGGCTTGGCTGTGTTCTTGCAGACACTCTCACACCAGTTACACCTGGAGTACCCATACAGACACATGCACATAAATGTTACATGGGTCAGTCATGAGGCTTAAAGCTCATTCTGTCTCAGTGGCCTTTTGAAACTTTATCCAAAGGTCTGCCTGTTTCTCTTTCTTACTCACACACACACTAGCTTTTTTGTCAGCTTAGGCTTCCTGCCCCCCATACACACACACACACACACATAGACACACACACACACACACACACACACACACACACACACACACACACACACACACACACACACACACACAAAACACCCTGTGCAAATGATGATAACTGTGCCATATCCTTGTTTTCTATGTTTTGGATTCAGGGCTACATAAGTCTTGTCTGATGCTCAGGGTGCATAGTTGATTTAGTGCTTAGTATATCTGTTTTAGTGATGCTATTTTGCAAATTGCAATGCTTTCTTCCAGATTTTTGTAATGTGTACATCCTTCTCAAACTCTTACACCAACAAAGCTGGACTAGCCCATGAATAAAAGTATGACAAAGGCCCAACAATGGGGAAAGTTTTTAAACATTGTGGCTTTATAGACTTAGTTGATGGAACGATGGGTTTTGCATTACAATTTTTATGTTTGTTCTGAGGGATATGAAGTCTGAAACTGAAATGTGTGCCATTATTGTCTAACTTCACTTTTTAATGATTTGCTATTACAAACATATGAGGCCAAACTGTGGACATCTGGTGAAAATCTGTACATTTTAGATGTAAGGCCTATTAGCTGATAGAGGACACATGAACTGACATAAGTTAGTGCTGTCACATCTTGATGTAATTGTTGTAATAGTATGCAAAGATATGCCAGTCATTTGTATTCTTAGACATTTATTTTTCTATTCCAGGTTCAACACTTAGCTCGGAAATCCAGCAGTTGCAAGAGTTTTAGTTCAGGGCTGCATCTGCCTGATGCAAGCAAGACACAGCCATTACACGGGTAGGTAAAGGCTGTGAGCATTGCCTGGCATCAATGTTACTGTATGTAAGTGTGTAAGATCTCCTTGGGTGGCGACCGTGTGTGCAGTGTGAGGCCATATTGTGCACGTCTACATGTGCCTACACCCACAGCAGCTGATGGTTCCTCTTCTGACTCCTCACCTGTGTGTGGCTGTGGTGACCTTGCCAGTGGTGGTGGGATGTGTGCCCCTTCTCCTTGTTGTTCCTGCTGAAGCTGTTTTCTCAGGATAATGTTGTAAAGCATGGCACAGAAAGTGAATATTTCAGCACATGTACATGGATTGTACTACAGGGCTCATCCAGATGTATCTAGATACATGAACCTTGACTTCAACAGTGCACACACTTGCTCTATGATATTTCTTGTTTGAGCGTTTGCCTCATTTTAGCATTGTCCATTTGATGTGTGTACATTTCTGATGGACGTCATCAGCCATGGTTCCAGTGCATAACCTGCATCCCCCCAGTAAATGACCCTATGGGATATCCCCCCTAATAAACATCTCATATAGTTGACAGTTGTGCCTAATACGAGTCATGGTAAATGCCAGGGTTGCCAGCACACACATTCAGAATGATTTCCTTAGCATTAAGCATGGCCTGGCAGTTAAGGGAGTGGTAGCTCTTTCTATTTATGTACACCTTTCCCTGTTCCCTGGGTGGTGCTTTGATTTCTACATGTGTACAGTCTATGGCACATGGGACATCAGGGTAGTGTGTTACAGGATAAAACTCCTGCATAGTTATGGTTCTGCCTCAGGTGTACAGGGAAAATATATGTACTCGCTGGCATATTGCTGCCTAGGATTTAAGAATTCATGTAGGATTCTGGATGCTGATGACTGTGACACCACCAGCATGTCCCCTGCTGGTCTCTGGAAGGTTCCTGTAGCTAAAATTCTAAGTGCTACACACACCTTAGTCTCTACTGGTAATAGTTTCCCTCAGTTTGCCCTTGCTCTTAGATAAGGATGACAGAGGTTGCAAAGTTCCTGTAGTGTGTCTCTATCTACCCTGTAGCACTCTGTAATTTCTACCTCATGCAGATTGTGAAATGGTAAATGGGGTCTAAAAACCCTTCTCCTTTTTGGTTGTGGTCTAATAGCAGCATCAGCAGCTTAGACATGGACCTGCTGCACATACACATGAATAAGAGCAACAGCAGCCCCTAAACTTCTTTCCATGTAGCCTAGTTTCTGTGGCTGTAGTCCAATAGGTTTTGGAATTCACAGGGAAAACCAACGCTGAGTCTACACAGTTGCTTTATAACTTTTTGAATAGCTCCTCCATCGTGGATTGGTTGATTAGTGTACAATTCAGCCGCTTATGTTGTAATTAGCATGCCACAACATTTGTCATATTTGAGCAGCTCTACATACCATGTAGAGCCACTTAGTGAATATAAAATGGCACACTATCATGTGCGCAGCACACAGCGATGCTCACATGATTTTAAAGGACCATGTAGGCTTTATTGAATCTGCACCATTTTTTGTTTGTTTGTTTTTTTTCTCATTTTGCATCTCTTTATTTAAAATCTTGCCTACATTAGCCCAAGGAAAATGTGGCCCATGATGACTTAGCTATTCCAGAAAATGTGTTATCATAAACAAAACTACCATAATTAATTCAGAACTTCACAGAATATGTAGAATGCAGATGACTGAATGATTATCTTTCTATAACAAAAATACTTTGATAATAAGGTTTAACTGATGAGTTAACTATAATATGTCTTACATGCGGGTAGAATTCTCACTGTGATTTAATAAACTATTCCTCTTTGCCATAAGTGGTTTGTTTCAGCTGATTTATGCAACAAAAAAGGCACGTGTGCGCAAGGAACATTGCTGAACTACTACTGAAGGGTTATATTGGCTGAATTTATATGTGGCATGATGACATTGCCTGTTAGCAACCATGTATGGAGACTTAATATACTGGGTAAGTGTGACACTGCCAGCCCATTTATCTGGAATTTTGTAAATAACCATATAATTTGTGAATATTGATATAATTTATACAGAACTGTATGTTATGCACTGAGCTTCAAGGATGTGTCCACAGTGTACCCTACTGGAAAAGAACAGAAATGTATATAAACTATATAACTATGTAAAGGTATGTTTTAATACAAGAAGCTGGAACATACAGAGTTAACTTGCAAAACTTCAAGAAAATAAGTGGAAATTGTTTTACGATTGTGTTATCTCTCAGTTTCAGTGAAACAGATACAATGTCTAGAGTTAGAGTTGTTTCTATTGTCTTGAAACAGAAATAATTACTAGGTTTAAAATGTAAAGTGTTTTATTGCTTCCTAGCAGCTGCACATCTGAGAGATATGTACTTCTCACACAGAGAAGATAAAATTATTTTGGTATCTGTTAGCCTGGGAATTGAAGGCAGGTGACAAAGAGTGATGTCATCCAGGCTAACTCAGCAGTAATATGTGATATTAATTTAAGAACTCTCTCAGAGTGGGAGAGTGCATTTTCTATTTTGTCTTGGTCCTAGAACCATCCATTCAGCACGTCTGCCTGCATGTTGCTCTTTAAGTAAGATTTAGGCATAGTATTTCTTTCAGAGATAGATAGGACTATAGTAAAGATTAGTTTAGATGTTTTCTGTATTCATTTGAGACTGTCCTGCAATGTTGTTTTAAAATATTTCCTGTGATTCTGAACTCTGCAGTAACTGGATTATTTGAGTATTGTCTTGTTCTTTCATTATTTATTATAAATATATTTAAACCTATCTTTGTGGCTGATATTTGTGAGACATAGTTAAGCTATTAGAGTACTTGCATATGTATTTGGTGACACTGCACAGGGCACTCCTAAATAGCCTTTAAAGTCTTGATCACAATTACCATTTGGATAACAGTAACATTACACAGTAGGATTGGTCACCCTTTGTAAGGGCCTTTAAGTAGCTGATAAGCAGGGGTTGGTGGCAGTGATAACTACCTTATAGTCTGGGCAGTAGGGGGCATAGCTAGCAAACCTGTGCCAGCCCAGGTGTGTGTGTGTGTGTGTGTGTGTGTGTGTGTGTGTGTGTGTGTGTGTGTGTGTGTGTGTGTGATTGTATATAAATCAAATCTCAAAGTGTGTGTGCATCATCTACTTGGGCAGAGACATGAAGCACTGGTTGGACAGAGAGGGTGCTGGAGATCTTGACTTGACCCCTCAGCTGAGATCTTAACCTTATAGCTGTGCCAGTGGGGAGTCTTATTTGGGATCTGGAGAAAGCGGAAGAAACCAGCCCCAGACTGACTGTGATCTCTGTGTGCTCTTAAGGGAAATTGTACTTTACTGTGTGTGTACTTGTCATCCTCCCATTGTGTACATCCCTCGTTGTTGCCAGTGGTGAGGAGTGAGGCTCCTTGATTACTGGGCCAATGCAGGGGTGTCAAAGTAAGGACCACAGTATTTCCATTTATAGACAATTCATAGTTATAGCTACAGATTAACACAGTTATATCAGCATTTTGTCATCCAAATGAAATGAATTACCTGACTCACTCTGGTAGTAAAATGACATATGTTAACGCAAGTAACCTGTACTATCATTTTTCAAAAGTGTACCTACTTTCCAAAATTAGTTTTTTTGTTTTGTTTTGTTTTGTTTTTTAACTGGATTTTTGCCTAGTTGTACATGAAAAAACAAACCATATCCATTCAGTTGGCAGTGAAATTTTAAGAAGACCATGTTATTTTCATTGAGCATGTAAAATCTGTGAGAGTGAGAACATGTTTGTGCAACTTATTTCAGAGTAATGACTGGTACACAACATCTGTAGAGTAATTTACACGCAATGTAGTACACAGAATATCATCAATGGGAACAAAGCAAAACAAACAAACCAAACAGAAACCAATGCAAGTTCACAAAATTTGTGCCATTCTAAATAAGTTTTATAGAAAGGTGCTGCTGCAAACTAATAAATTTATTTTTGTTATAAATTCAAAGATGTATGGGATATAAAATGAGTGACAGTGGATGTAGCAGATGGTTGTACAGTTTTTTTAAATATACAGCATTGTGAGCCATGTATGTAAAATATCCATAGTTGCTTAGCAGGATATTTTTTTCAAATGATCCATGCAAGATAAATTGCAATGAAATCAAAACATATGCTTTTTATTACCTGATTAATTATGGAAGAAGGTCGGATTAGCATGTGTGAGTTATTATAAATTACAAATGCAAATGAGACATTTCTATATCATATTTAATAAAATAGAGACTGTAAAAAAGATATGCATTTATATCAGTTATCTCCAAGAATATGAATGATTCTGCAAAGCTATTTAAGGGTTACTTACTAAAAACTTAAATTCTTACACAGCAGAAAGTTTTCTAATTTATTTTATTTAACATTTGTTAAACAGGAAAGTCCGACTTGGAACAAAGCCAATTTTCAGCAGAGGCCTGGGGAGAAATGCTCCAGATGCATATCTTTGTAATGTGGGATAAAACTGGAGTACCCAGAGAAAACCCACATGAACACAGGGAGGACATGTAGACTCCACACAGAAGGCACACCAGCCAAGGATCGAACCAGAGAACCTCTTGCTGTGAGGCACAAAAGCTACCTCTGCACCACTGCGTCATTCAATAATCATTAATGCATGCTGGATCTTAAGGAAAGTGAAAGCTGAGATGCCTTGAAGGCAGCATTTTGAAAAGACATACTGCTGTGAATGAGGATTATGACCTCTGAAGCAGCCAGTGAAGACTTTCAGTTAGCTGTATAAAGATGGTCAGAACATGAAACTAATTACAAGTGCAATAAGCAGAGTTTTCTACAGTACAAAATCTCTGACTGGTTAATGGGATTTAACTCCATCATCCACAGATCCCCACTCTGGTCCCAGTATGTTGTAGTCCTGTCCCTACCACAAACACAAATAGTCCACTGGATTCATTTCCCTCACTGTCACAGTAGTGCAGAAGTGCACGTGCCTTTCATTACTGGTGAATGATTCACATGGATTTTAACATTCATGTCGATGATTCACTGCTGCAGCAGTAACATGATACTTGCAAAGTGACAGCAATGATAAGGACATAATTTAGCAGGCTGAATCATTTTGAAATATTTACCTAGTATGTAATCTCAGTGATAAATTATAATCTATGCCATAGCTAATATATCTGTAGGGTTGAGAACCTTTTTGCCCAAAGAACCCTCCAGAGTTTCAATATTCAGTAAAAATACTTGGTAAAAATAGCATCATGCAACACTGGAGTGGGTATGAATGGAAAAGAATTTGAACTAAGAATATAGATGTTTATATTAAAATAAAAAGTTGACAGTTGAGTCCTGAATGGGATACAGCTTTTTCCTTTTAAACACACACAAAAGGTATATCCAGTTTAGGACTCCAATGCTACTTTTATATTTTAATTATTTAGTTTATAAGTACATTTACATATATTGTTTTGTCAAGTTGGCAGATATGTATATTAGTTTAAACCCTAAATTAAATCCAAAGACAACAACAAACAACAAGCCCATGTCTATATTTTTTTGCAACTGCATTTCTTGATTAGTTCAATTCAGTACAGTTGTTTTGTGAATATTGGCTCCTTTCAATTAATCTGTTTATTTTCTGTTAAAAAATAACTGAATTTAGTAAATTCTTTATAAACTGCCAAGAATGACAGTTCTTCACTTTTCTGCTAGCTCTGTGTCCAGTTTCAGACACCCTTAATTCCTTCACTAATCTTTGGAAATGTTTGTTAAGATCTAATAAGTCCTTATTAAGCTTGAGCTTGGAAACCCACTTAAAGGAAAGTAAATGTAATGCACAAGTATTATATTATGAAGAAAGCAAGCATTTATTCTGTATTTTTTGCCATATCGGTAACAAAATATAATTATTTCGCAAAAAGCAAAATATACGAAAGATTAGAATATCTAAATAAAAACGCACAGCTTTACTCATGATTCTATTTAGTTTACTTGTGACTCAAGCAGAAGATCTAGGGAAGCATCTTTCATTGCCAGACTTACTTAATACTTTTTTTATCAGTTCTTTTTTTATGTTCATTATTTCATATTGTCAGCATCAGTTTCCGTCATCAGACCTAGCACTGCTTGATATCTAGTCAGTGTGTCTACTACTGATGAGAGTTACTATGAAACCTTTCTCATCTTTAGCACAATACAGCGCTGGAATCTGTGATGGAGTGGGTTCATTCTAATTTGCTTCAGCAGAACATTTTATTCTTTTTGGTTACCTGTTCCCTTCCTGACAGTTTAGAACATCACTTTATTGGATATAAAAAAAAATATGTTCCTAGACTTGTATATGAATAACATGATGGGATAACAGACTGCCTGGTTTAACTCCTGCTTTAGGGGTATTCTGTTCCCTTCCTCTTGTCGGTATGGAATGTGTGTGTTGCTTCCATGCACTCTTTTGATTATTACAATCTTGATAGACCTTCTAATATTTGCAATGAATCTTTCCACAGTCCCATTAACGGGGTCACAGTGATGTGTTTTACCTCGGATGGATTGTCACCTTGACACTGACCTGAGTTTTGTACTGTTAAATGGTAGACCATTAGCAAAATTGACAGTTTTTGGTATCACAAACATGGAGAAAACGTTGCATAAGAATTTTATTACAAAGTTCTCTGATGCTGAAAACACAGCTTCAGCTATGGAGTACCTTCACTACTCATCAAAGAGTACTGGTGGGTAGTTATTGTTGTTGACTGTCTCACAGATATCTATAGTTAACTCTCTGTTAATTCTCACATCCTTACTTAAATTCTTACATTTCTGTTTGCATTTATCTGGCACAATAAACAACTATGGAACATCTTCTGAACTACCACACCCATATTTAAAGATCACATATTTTTTAAAGCATGGCTTTCTTTCATGTTTTCCTTATGCATGGTTTCTGGGCATTGTCTACTGAGCTCTTTTGTATTTTTCTTTGGAATGATCTGTTTTTCCTGTTTCTTTAAGTGTCACTATTCAGAGACGTCATTGTCATACTTCTCCCATTTTAGCGGCATTATGATCACTTTTGAGTTTTGTTTTTTATTTGCTGCTTGCCCAGTAATGCAGAAATTTGCTTCTACTTTGAACGTTTGAAATCTAATCACTTGTGCAGCAAATCCTTAATCATAAATCTTTAAAAGTTACATATTAGCTATAATGTAATGAGAATGCTGGAAACAAGTGTTTTACCCACCATTTGGGAAGCCTTGCAGCATACCACTAACTAATGTATATCAGTGCCACAGCTGTATAAACTTAGAAAGTGGAAAGACATTCTACAAAACAAACTTGAGCAGTCACTCATTGCATTATTACTTCAACTAGCAAGTCCTCAGGGACAAAAGTGCTAAGTCCAAAATATCCTGTTTGTTACAAGGCTGCATTTTTTATTGCTTCTTCTGTTTGTTAAATTCAATAGTTTTGGGTAATGAACTATTTGCAGTCAAGTTAACACATCTTCTGCCATTTTATTACACCTTTCTCTCTTTGCTGTTGTCGCCATCATATTCCTTGACATGCAAATTCCCTGTGCTTCACTAAACTTTAAACTGATATGGCACCAGGTTACTGACAATTCTTCTGTTCTTAGTGATAGTTTAGATTCTGGGTTGCTAAATACTGTTTCTAATACTTCTGGGATATCATATACTTGGATCCTTTTCCAAATAAATATATGTAGAAATATTCATGTGCCCTTACTACAACCTTTACCTCTTTTTTAGTTTGCTAGTACCTACTCTGCACTTAAGTAAATGGTCTACTGTCATATGCCAACAGCGTTTAATGTTGTCCTTGGATTAGTATTTTTCCTAAACCACTTGAGATACCATTTACTTCTAAGACTCTATAACATTTTGCACTGAAGTATGCTACTACTGTTTCTATACATACATGCCCAATTCTACTAATGCTTTTCTGTGTTCATATTTCCATTCAGCTAGCATATTTTCTTTATGAGTTTTTTTAAGTCAGTGTTACCACTAATGCTAATAAGGAGAAGGGTTCTAAAGACCTCCATAGCCTCAAAATGAATCTAGCATCTCTAGTCAAACGCCGAACTATGGGAGTGGATGCTGTAATCACCTACACATTCTTCAAATCTCAAGACACTTTAACTTACTTTAAATTTAACCTAATTTTTCAGTAAACATTCATTGCAAAATATTGTACATTTCATGTGCCTTGTCTTCTAGTATGTTTTTATGGTTTAAACTTGCTGCTAATGATTGCTGTTGTGGATGAAAACAGTTAATTTGGGTTAGTTCAACAACCTGGGTATGAAATAAAGCAAATAAATAAATTCTGCAGAAATCTCAAAAAAAAACTAATTAACCAAGGCCACACAATTCTCATTTATAATCACATTTAACACCGATCTCCAAAAACAATGGTGTAAATGTATGGACTGCATGTAGGACACCACAGAGGAAGTATTCACACCATGATTCGCAGCAGAGTTACTGAAATAAAACGTACTTGAATAGACTGAGAAAGCATGCCACTCCAGAAGGATAAACCACAGACTGCAACTCATGTGAGCTGATTAGTGGTTTGGGTGGCTGTTGGAACAACAGGGAGGATGTGCATGCCATCCTGTGAAGGAGGGTGGTTGTACAGGTATTCCCCACATATGATCCCTGATGGAGGCCTGAAACTGATTGCCATGATCCTGAGATGGGATAAGAAGGGCGGACCTTAGCTGACCTGCTGCAGAACTGGGTCAATACACCCACATGTCCCCACACTACACAACTGCCCCTTGGATGTACTGACATGCATAGGGGAGGAGGAATGAGGGTAGGTCATAATAAAAAATGCCCCCCATGGCAGTGGATGAGATCCATTCCTGGGATTCCATAAGAATCCTTGTCAGCCCCATATTTGGTGGAATACATCCAGAGAGTAAATAGGGAAAGACAGACCCAACAAAAGGCAATGGCACCTGGATGTGTTAATGGTGAGACAGTGTTGGGGGAAAAAACTGTACAAACATGGATTTTGTACTATGTTAGAAAAAAATATGTGTACATGTCTGTGTGGGGGATCATAATGGAAAAAAAGAGACACACAATTCAAGAGAATTAGGGACTACTAACATCTGAATTTATATAAATGTAAAGGATAACACATACTATTTGGATCAATACTAAACACTATATTAACATAAGGTTCTTCACTATGCTTAAAAACAAAACTGAAAACAAAATTACTATAACTGCTATTTCAGACAGGCTTTAACTTATGATAAGTAGACTTTATTGCTAGAGCAAATGGAATTTCAAGTCTGAAACAATATTAATACAGATTTAATATATATAGATTTTTCATACTGTGACACTGCCAGCCCAGCTATCTGGAATTTTGTAAACAATTCTATGTCATTTGTAAATATTGATATGATTTATACAGAACTGAATGTTATGTACTGAGCTTCAAGAATGTAACCACAGCATACCCTGCTAAAACATAGATTAACTTACAAAACTTCAAGAAAATAAGTTGAAATTAAGTGCTTTATGATGTGCTATAAAAGCTAATTTCAATGCAGCAAGGAGACAGAACATCTAGAGCTAGACGTTATCCCTGCAGATGTCCTGATAGGGAATGATTTTGATAATGCAGTACCCTGTTTGCATGCACTTACATGCAGTCAGGCTTGGAGACAAGTATGTGGGTCTGGTAGCCTGGGAGAGATCCTGACAGACTGCACACTTGCAGCCAGGACTGATGAGGTGGTTACTTCAGGGAGGGAGCTACCATGTAGCAGTGAGACTGAAGGTGAGCCACAGCTGCTTGTGGGTACTGATGTTCCCTTGGACAGTGTGACTGCAAGGGCAGAGGTGAGTAATAGTACCCAGGCAGACAGTGAGGCACCGCTGACAGAGGATACTCGACTTCCTGTGGAAAGGGAGCTGGGAAGGGTTACAAAGAGAAGTTCAGACAGGCTCAGCTCTCAGACCCTACATTACAAAGCCTGAAGGAGGTAGCTAGTGAGGCACTTGATTCTCAAGGGAAGGGGGAACCTGTATACTGGGACAAAGGGTTACTGTATAGAGAGTGAACCCCTAAGGGAGGGCTAGAGAGTGAGAGAATACAGCAGTTGGTAGTGCCCAGATCCTACTGTCTGGCACTTCTAGCCATAGACATGATATTCCCTTTGCAGGTCATATGGGCATAAAATGTACAAAGAGATGTATTATGCAAGAAGTTTTATTGGCTTGAGATTTCCAGAGTATTGGAAGATCTGTGAGCAGTATCAAAAGGTAGGCAAGACAGGAGACAAGGTGAAAGCTCCTTTGATGCCTTTGTATGTGATTGAGGAGTCATTTCAAAGGGTCTATAGTACTTACTTGAATTGTCAGAATGTCGAGTACCCTTCCATTGACACCTAAGTGTCGAACGTCTTCTTCATCGAATGGCCACATCATCAATTTTTTTTCCAAGGGAAAGAAATCAATAGCCCAAATATGAATGAAACAATTTAACAAACACTATGAAGTAGGGGGCTTCACCTCCCCACACACCCCAATGTGGGGGGCTGTGCCCCCACACACACACACACTCTAACTAAATATACTAACTCTGACATTGCACTATAGTGGGGAAAAAGGCAGATCTCAAACAACGGCCAACCAATTTCTTTCCCTTGGAAAGAAATAGATGATGTGGCCGGTCGCTGAAGAGGACGTTCAACACTTAGGTATCGATGGAAGGGTACTCAATATTCTGACACTTCGAGTAAGTAATATAGACCCACTTCAGAGGGTAGCTATGGATATTGTGGGGCCTCTGAATACCCCAAGTTCCACAGGGAAAAAGTATATCCTTGTGGTAATAGATTATGCTACCAGATAGCCTGAACTGGTGGCTCTGTCCTCCATTGAGTCAGATAAGGTGGCAAATGCTTTGTTAGAGATTTTCAGCAGGGTAGGTTTCCTAAAAGAAATACTGGTGGACAGAGCTATCAATTTCATGTCAGACCTGCTGGCTTGTCTGTGGAAGTACTGTGGGGTGAAGCACCTAAGGACTACCCCCTACCATCCTCAGACTAATGGTCTTGTTGAGAGGTTAAAGTCTACACTCAAGTCCATGCTACAGGTATTTGCAGACCAGTTTAAGAGGGAGTGGAACAAATATTTGCCCCATCTGTTGTTTGCTTACAGAGAGATGCCCCAGGAATCTTCAGGTTTTTCACCCTTTGAGTTGTTGTATGTGCATAGGGTGAGGGGAACTCTAGATTTGATTTGAGATAAGTGGGAGGGTGAGTGTGCATCTCACAAGGAGTCTGTTGTGGCATATGTCCTAAACCTCAGAACAAGGGTCAGAGAACTCATGGGCTTGGCCCAGGAAAACCTGGCAGAAGCCCAACAGCAGAAAAAGGTATGGTATGACAGGATTGCTCGAGCCAGAGAGTATGCTATAGGGCAGCAGGCAATGGTTCTCATTCCTGTCAGACACAAGCTGCAGGCAGCTTGGGAGGGACCCTTCAAGGTGGTAAGGAAGGTCAGTGATGTTAACTACATGGTAAAACTGATAGGCAGGAGGCAGGGGCACAAACTGTACTATGCTAACATGACAAAACCTTACCATGATAGGGAGGTACTTGTGCTGAGTATCTGCAGTGGATGGCAGGAAGAGTCTAAGGGAGATTTGGTGACTGATCTCCTCAGTGAAGCTCAGACTGACACCCCAGTGGAAGGGGTAGCAATGCCCCAGCAGCTATCCCCTATCCAGGTTTGAGAAATCCAAGCAGTGTTACAAGAGTTTGGGGACATGTTCACTGGGAAACCAGGGTGTATCCATGTGGTGCAGCAGCATGAGGATACAGGACCCCAAAGGCCTATTAAGCAGGCCCCTTACAGGGTGCCTGAGAGAGTCAAACAGACTCTGAGGGAGGAGATACAGGAAATGTTGGAACTAGGGGTAATTCAGGAGTCCAGCAGTCCTTTGGCCTCCCCAGTGGTGCTGGTACCAAAGAAACATGGCAGCACTAGGTTCTGTGTGGACTACAGGAAATTAAATAGTCACACAGAGTGAGATGCTTACTCCATGCCTAGGACAGATGAAGCCCTAGAGCAGCTAGGTGGGGCTAAGTATCTTACCAACATTGATCTTACGAAGGTTTACTGGCAGGTGCCCTTGATTCTGAGTGCTAGAAAGCGGTCAGCCTTTGTGAATCCTTTTGGCTTGTATAAGCTGACAAAGATGCCCTTTGGAATGAAAAATGCTCCAGAGACTTTCCAGAGGTTAGTGTATCATATCCTAGCAGGAGCATGAGATTTTTGCCCTTGCTTATCTAGATGATATGGCTGTCTACAGCCATTCCAGCAAGAGCACTTTCAGAATGTCAGAGAAGTGCTGCACAGACTACAGAGGGCAGAGTTTACCATTAAGTTCAGCAAATATCAGGTCAGTATGGCAGAGGTCTCCTACCTGGGACATAGAGTGGGAAGAAGTAAGATCAGGCCAAAACCTGCCAAAGTGGAAGCCACTGAAGCATGGCCTGCCCCTGGTACCACAAAGAAGGTGAGGGCATTCTTAGGGACAACTTGGTACTACAGAAAGTGTGTCCCCAATTATAGTACTATAGCTGCTCCCCTCACAGATCTGACAAGGAAAGACAGGACAGATAAGGTTGTGTGAACCTCAGCATGTGAGCAGGCATTCCAGAAGCTTAAAGAAGCTTTGGGAGGACTATCTGTGCTAACCAGCCAGATTACAGCAAATAATTTGTTGTGCAGGTGGATGCTTCAAAACATGGGGTGGCAACTGTGCTTAGCCAGGTTTTCTCAGAGGGGAAAGAGCACCCAGTGGTATAGCTCAGTCATAGGCTTCAACTCAGGGAGGAATGCTATGCAGCTGTAGAAAGGGAATGCCTAGCAATAGTGTGAGCACTGCAGAAACTTCAGCCTTACCTCTATGGAAGGAAATTCACTGTAGTTACAGACCAAAATCCCTTAACATGGCTACATCAAGCCAGCCACCAAAATGCCAAGTTACTAAGGTGGAGCCTTGGGTTGCAAGCATATGATATGACAGTGTAGTGCCGCACTGGGGTTTGTAATGCCAACACAGATGGGCTCTCAAGACAGGGAATGGGGTAAGGTATTCCCAGATAGGCTCAACCCTCTCAAGCAATGTTTCTCAAGGGGCTCTTGAAAAACTAGCTTGAGTTTTCGGGGGGGGGATGTGACACTGTAGCCCAGCTATCTGGAATATTGTAAATAATTCTATGTAATTTGTGAATATTGATATGATTTATACAGAAATGTATGTTATGTACTGCACTTCAAGAATTTAACCACAGCATACCTTGCTGGAACATAGAATATTAACTTACAAGACTTCAAGAAAATAAGTTGAAATTAAGTGCTTTATGACGTACTATAAAATTTAGTTTCAATGCAGCAAGGAGACAGGATGTCTAGAACTAGAAGATTTTTTATTGTCTTGGAGAGTAGTAGTTACTAGGTTTAAAATGTAAAACGTGTTTTATTGCTTTATGACTTCCTAGCAGCTGCACAGTTCTGAGAGATATGTATTTTTAACACAGAGATGACAAGAACCAAAAAATCTGTGTAAGAGCAATGCAGCCACATAGCAATAAAAGCTCCAAAGAACAGTATAAAGTTATTGAACGTGAATGCTTTTGCAATGAATAGCATTGCTTCATCAGACAAAAAACACAGTACTGAATCCTCATATATGCAATCAAGCTAAAAGCAATGCTTTTAGCTTGATTGTATATATGTGAGGATTCAGTGCTGTGTTCATGTTCAATAAATAACTTTATATGTTTTTTTGGAGCTTTTACTGCTGTGTGCCTGCCTTGCTGTTACATAGATTTTTTGGTTCTTGTCTTTTCTGAAGTTCTCCGTGGACTTTATCACTGGTTAGAGACAGTTTTGTTTGCATTGCTTTAACACAGAGATGTTAAATCCTATTAGTTTCTGGTTTAGCCTGGGAAGTGAAGGCAGGTGACAAAAAATGATGTCATCCAGGCTGTTGATTTAAGAACTGTCTCAGAGAGAGACTGTGCATTTTGTATTTTGTCTGGGACCTAGCAAGAACATCCACTCATCATCATCACCATCTGCACTTGCCTTGCTAATAGTAAGTAACTAGAGTACAGTAATTTCTTTTAGACATAGATAGGAATATACTAAATATTAGTTTAGATGTTTTCTGTATTTATTTGAGACTGTCCTGCAATGTTGCTTTAAAATATTTCCTGTGATTTTGAACTCCGAAGTAACCATGTTTGTTTATTGATTACTGTTTTGATCTTTTATTATTTAGTATTAAATATAATTAAACCTATCTTTGTAGTTGATATTTGTGAGACATATTTAAGCATATGTATTTGGTGACACTGTGCAGGCCACTTCTAAATAGCCTTGCAAATCTTGGTCAACACGACCATTTGGTTTAATAGTAACATTACACAGTAAGATTGGACGCTCTTTGCTAAGGGCCTTAGAGTAGCAGATAAAGGATGGCTGGTGACAGTCAGAACTACCTTATAGTCTGGTCAGAAGGGTGCACATCTAGGAAATTTGTGCCAGCCTTCCTGAGGTGTGTGTGTGTGTGTGTGTGTGTGTGTGTGTGTGTGTGTGTGTGTGTGTGTGTGTGTGTGTGTGTGTGTGTGTGTGTGTGTTTGCATGTGTGTATAAATCAAATCGCAAAGTGTGTGTGTGTGTGTCAGCTACTTAGGCAGGGACATGAAGCACTGGTTGGACAGAGGGTGCTGGAGGTCTTGGCTTGACCATTCAGCTGAGATATTAACCATATAGCTGTGCCACTGGGGAGTCTTATTGTGGATCTGGAGAAAGAGGGAGAAAACAGCCACAAATTGATTGTGATCTCTGTGTGCTCTTAAGGAAAATTGCACTTTACAAAGTTCAAAGGACAAAACCACCACCGTAACAGGTACAAGCATGCAAAATGTGAAGGTAATGCTACTCAATGCTAGAAGTCTAAACCTCAAAATGCACTCTCTCCTAAAAATGGACAACATCAATATCTGTACAGTAACTGAGACCTGGTTCAAGGCTCCAGAAAACACCCCTGCAATACCAGGCTACAACTCTTACCACAAAACCAGGACTGAAACACTAAAGGTGGAGGAGTGTCCATATTCACCAAAAATATTCACACCAGGCTAGATGTCCAACACAATGCATCTGAAATTCTCCAGGTGCAACTAACACTAGGTAAGACTGCAATCCAAATTGTAGCTTGCTACAGACCCCCCACCATGCCCCAAGATTCTCACTACACCTTTCTAAACATAC
The DNA here is from genome assembly GCF_019279795.1 of Protopterus annectens. Classification (NCBI taxonomy): domain Eukaryota; kingdom Metazoa; phylum Chordata; order Ceratodontiformes; family Protopteridae; genus Protopterus; species Protopterus annectens. The sequence goes on along the minus strand of NC_056725.1, from coordinate 1,837,325,769 downwards.
TCGAAAATATTAAGATACAACAAAACCCCCTAATAATTGGTGATTTCAACTACCCTGCCATTAACTGGCAAAACTACTTGTGTACCAACACCTTTGCTCAATGGTTCTTCGAATTCATAAATTCCAATGCCCTGGATCAACTAATCCTTAGTCCCATGAGGGGCTCCAATATTCTAGACCTGGTCATTACCAACATGGGAAATCAATGCTCCACACCTATGGTCACCCCCTCGTTGGTCAGGTCTGACCATAAGCTAATCACCCTTGATATCCACATCCCACCACCACCCTCCAGTAAGGAAACCTCCGTAAAAAACTTCTCCAAAGCCAACTTCATGCTACTCAAGTCAGAAGTGACAATCTTCATGACACCCATGCAGACAGGAACTGAAAGTTCAACTGCTCAATCCTACACTAAGGCACTGTACGAGCACATCCACTTGTGCATGAATTGTGCCATCCCCAATAGAACCAAGATGCACTCCTCCAAATAAAGGAAGCCAGTCTGGTGGTCCCTTGCCATAAACAAACTTTACAACAAAAGGAAGAAACTGTTGCAGAAAAGAGGATAATCCCAGGATGCAAAAAACTCCCTTACCAGCCTCAGTAACAAGCTGAGATCCCTCATAAAATCCTCCAAAGCTAGTTACGAAAATAAAATTGCCAACGATTCCAAAGGCAATCACAAGGCATTCTATAGCTATGTCAAGAATCTAAATGGCAATGCTCAGATCTGCTCTGAGCTACAACAGAATGGCATTAAAAATACTGATCCCAAGGATCGTGCCAATATCCTGGCAGATCAATTCAGTGCAAACTTCACCCCCCCCTCACCCCATAAAGGGCCCATCTCAATACCGAAAGATTGCCAAATTCCAGTAATAACTGCCACACAGGTAAAAAACACACTCTCCAAAGCTAAGAATACAGCATCCATGGGACCAGATGACATCCCAGGCTGTGTACTACATGAACTACAAAATGAACTGGCACCTCACCTAAGTGTCATGTTTAATCATAGCCTCACCTCAGGCTTTGTGCCCAATGAGTGGTGCACAGGTACAGTTATCCCACTCCACAAGGGGGAATCCAATTTGGATCCCAGGAACTACTGCCCCATCAGTCTGACAAGCCTGATGTGCAAGGTCATGGAACATATTATCATGGAACGTATAAACAAAGACATTGGCAACCTTCAAACACTGGACCTCATGCAGTTTGGGTTCATGAAGGGCTGATCTTGTCTCCTGAACCTGATTGACTTCTTCGAATCAGTCTCCACAGCCGTGGACAAAGGTAAGGTGTTCCACAGAGCCTATCTGGACCTTGCCAAGGCCTTCAACACCATCCCCCACTCTAGAATTACAGATAAACTTATTAAGTTGGGCATTAATCCCTACATCACTCGATGGTTTGCCAACTGGGTTACTGACAGAACCCACACTGTAAAAGTAGCTGACTCCAAATCCAGCTCCGGACAAGTGACAAGTAGAGTACCTCAGGATTCAGTCCTGGGGCCGCTCTTGTTTGGCATATACTTTTCTGAAGTACGGGCCAACACTAAGGGACTCTGGCTAACAAAGTTTGCAGATTACTGCAAACTGGGAACTATTATTGAATCCCAAAATGATGTGGATATTTTACAAAAGGACCTTACAGAAACAGATGCTTAGTGCCAGAGCCATGGGCTCAAACTCAATGCCAAGAAATGTATAGTTATTCCCTTTGGGAAAAAACATGTACCTGTGAATTACCACATAGGTGGAAGTACACTAAACACTGAAAGTGTGATAAGAGACTTAGGGACACAGGTGGACAGTGTTCTCACCTTTGATAACCACATCGCCACAACAGTCAGGAAATCCTTCTATGTGGCACACCTCATCACTAAGGGCTTTTCATCCAGAAAAAAAGAGGTCATTGTCCCATTGTACTCAACCCTCATTAGACCCATTATAGAATACAATGCCTTGTTTGGTATGTACCTCTCAAGACATCTGCAACAACTGGAAAGGCCGCAGAAATACCTTACCTAAAGAATCACAGGCTTAAAGCAGATGCCCTATGCTGACCATCTAAAAAAACTCCACCCATACACTGTCGCATATCGTCTACTCAGAGGCGATCTCCACTTAGCATACAAGGCCATGTCAAACCCAGAGCTGTTGGACATGCTACACTTAAAGAAATCCCAATTCCTCAGAGACACACACTCCAGGGAGTCAAACCTTGTCATCACAATGAACAAAACATGCTGCAGAGATAGGTTCCTGACCCAGAGACTCCCCAGACTATGGAATAGACTGCCCATACATGTCAAGCAGAGCGCCTCTTTGGCCCTCTTCAGAACACACCTTGATGATTGGATGGGAGATAGGAAATTCACCCCGGGGATCACATCAGTCATCCTGCTAGACAGGGGTCCAGGGAAGTAAATACTGTGGGAAGAAATAGCCAGTGAATTGTTATGGCTAGGCTTGTATAGGCCCTAGGGCTGATAGCCTAGTACCAACCTATGAACCTATGAACTTTACTGTGTGTGTACTGGTCATCCTTCCATTGTGTACATCCCTCACTGTTGCCAGTGGTGAGGACTGAGTGATACTGATTACTGGGCCAGTGCAGGGGTGTCATGCATGCTAACAAATCTGCCAGTCACAGACTATTCAAAACTTAAATCTATTATTTAATGAAACAAAATAACAGTAACTTCTGTATTTGTCAGTACACTTTAAATACTTCAAATACCAAATTGCAATAACATATTTCAAAAACATGTTAAATTTACTAGCAGTTTCTTGTTTAAATATATAGTATTTATGCTGTATTTCAAATCATTTTTTTTTAAGTATTAACAGTTCTTGCTTAATTTATCTTCCTTTTAACAGTTCTTGCTTAATTTATCTTCCTTTTAGATATATATCGTCCAGATGCAAAACAGCCCACCTAACCTGCACTGACAGTTAATGCAGAGGGCTAAGACTCTAAACTATTAATAAGCTGCTACCTGTGGTCTATAGGGAAAAGTCACCCTCTCAATTCATCTGTGGTATGCCTCTAAGCAAGTCACTTCTCAAGACAGTCATCATAGGGCAGCTTGAAAAGGAACATAGATCCAGCAGTCTTTCCTGGTTAACACATTTATAAAATACTCTTTCTTTATTTATAATGGTTACAGTCATTACCATGGAACCATTTTATTTGTATGGTAGTCATGCATTATTACCAACTGTCTGAGTCTGCAAATGTAATATGAAACTGCAATTCAGTACACATAAAGCTTTCATATATCTACATATTACAATGAATTCAGTAATTCATCCATTATAAAATTCAAAACTGAATTTAGCATTCTAAAACAAATGTCATCCTTGCCCTTGTTGCTGGAAATTCAGAAGGATATAGGTTTTATTCCAAGTTAGGAATTTGGATTAACTGAGTGTATTGTCCTTCAGATTAGATTTTAAACTGTGATCCAGTCTGCCTGAATTGGTGCTAGCAAAGGTTGATGTAAAAGATCCCATAGTGTTTGTTGAAAAAAAGAACAGGGGAAGTTCCCTGGCTGAATTTCCCTAAACAGTAGGTATACCACCTCAGGTCTCCCTTGAAAAGGTTATTGTCCTACTGGGATTAACCTGGTCAACAAAGAGAAAATAAATAAGTAACAATTAGACAGACATGATTGCCAAGACTTATAAAGCACATGTATTCATATTGGAATGAATTTGATGTGTTAAAGTCTGGTTTGTGTCCCTAAAATGCATGACAGAACATAGTTTAACAAAGCATAATCACTGCTCATCATCTTTGTGACCTCCTGCAGAATAGCAGTTAGACTTTATATTAGGTGTACTAATTGAGAAAACAATTTACATGCCAAATTCTCTATATTAAAGAACTGTTTCCTAATGTTGCAGTAACCAGTGAAACATATAGTAGGCAGAATTTCACCAAGATTTAAGTTTCAGGATCGTCTGGGGTTCTGCTATGAAACATCGACTTCCTTAAAGTGGGCATGTTGAAATGATGAAAGAAAAGTGTCCAAAAGTCAAAAGGTTGAAAAAAATCCTTTTTAATTTTTCTTTTTACTTTTCCTTCTTTTACTCTTATACGTACCCCGCCACACACACAAACACACACACACACACACACTTAAAAAAGACAGCAAGACAGATAAACTGTAAGCCCTCATCATGACAAAACAAATGGCACTTTGGGGAATAACTGAGAAACTATTATGAGTGAGAAAATAGCTGCAACAATGTATCAATATTTGCACACAGGCACAGTAAAAGCCCTTATCTAAGAATGTTGTATAATATAGCAATAACCCACGCCTGGGTGTGGGTAATGTGAGATTTACCCACGGTTGGCGTAGTTTGGTCCCAAGGGCGAAGCCCGAGGGACCAAACAAAGACAACCGTGGGTAAATCCCGCATTACCCACACCCAGAAGTGGGTTATTGCTGTTATACTATGACATTATTTAAGAAAAGAAATAATTACTTTTCTTAAATAATGGCATTGTATAATGCCTCTTTGCTGCCCTTCCGCAGCTGTCTGGTATCCGCGGCAGTTCTGATGTACTGCACATGCCTACGCAGTACATCAGAACTGTGGCCAAAAGCAACGGAGAAAGCAAGATCACTGTTGCTTTTTACTGTTTCGCTATGTTAAATGGGTTTAACATAGCAAGACAGCTTTAAAATTAGCAACGGAGATGTCCGTTGCTTATTTTAAAGCTGTCTCGCTATGTTAAACCCATTTAACATAACGAAACAGTACAAAGCAATGGAGATCTTGCTTTCTCCGTTGCTTTTTTTTTTTAAACCTGTCTCGCTATGTTAAATGGGTTTAACATAGTGAGACAGCTTTAAAATAAGCAATGGAGATCTCCATTGCTTATTTTAAAGCTGTATCGCCATGTTAAACCCATTTAACAACGGACAAAGCAAGATCTCTGTTGCTTTTTACACACTGTGTCACTATGTTAAAGGAGTTTAACATAGCGAGACAGCTTTAAAAAAAGCAACGGAGATCTCCGTTTCTTTTTTTAAACCTGTGTTGCTATGTTAAACTCTTTTAACATAGCGAGACAGTGTTTTAAAAGAGACTTATACTAATGGAAAAAGTCCGGGAGACCGGACCTTTTTCCATTAGTATAAGTCGATTTACAACATGCATGCTGGCCAATCAGCGTGCACGTTTTGGAATATTAATGGGGGGGTCATGGTATAATAATACGTCATTGCTTGTACAGAGTACCACAGTGTGTCTGAGACATATACCACTACCATTCCAGTCAGCAGATAATCAGAGGCTTCCAGTCTTTGATAGCTCTGATCTGAGAGATGAAGATAAAGGCGTGCTCACTTGACCAAACTTCAGTAAAATCAGTAGTTAATTACCTATGACTTACAAAGGAAACTAAACTACCACAGTTAGACTGGCATATAACTATATATATTTTAAGCAGAGGAATCCACCCATCAAGATATATTTCTAATAGTTCCAGATGTCCCTGAATTAAGCCTTCTTAGCACCAAGCACTCTACCCAAAAATTCTACATAAAGCCAAAAATAATGGAGGACAAATAGCCAAAATCAGGGACAAATTTTAAATCTTGTTCTTATAAATGGAGAAAGTTGCTGGAATAATGTATGTGATTTTTTTTTAATTATCTTGCATGTCAGGTTTATGTATAGTGATAATGGAAGCAGTAGTGCACCTTGCAGTGTTTTGGCAGGAGACCTTTCTGATAATGGCTGCTACCATACTGCAGTGCAATGTGGGAAAACAGCCCTAGTGCTCAGTGTAGCTAAGTGTGAATTTGGTGAGCTGTGCTGCCCAGGTGCTTCTGCTTATTTGCATGTGAAGAGCTACAAAACAACACTGATTAACTTTGTTTTAGCAGTTTAGTTAAATCTGCTAGGAGGTGTTGAATTTTTTTCAGACACTGTTTCAAATTTTAGACATGTGTAAAGGTCATGGTAAGACTGTCTGGAAAGTCTAATAGATACCAATAATACCAGAATCCCTCTGTATTCTTATCATGCACCTTGACTGTGTAACATGACATGCTCTTGTTACCAAATTTGTTTACCAAATCTGGATAGTAGATCTTTTTCAGGTATGATAGGTTGTCGCCCTGTAATGCTTTTTTTAGCCTCTGTTTCCCAGCATCCCTAAAATTTGTCTCAGAATATATTTGTAGCTAAATAGTGCCTTTCAAGCTGATTTTATTCTCAGTACATGAAATTCCAGCCCATCCCACAATAGGTGGCTGTAGTCACCATACAGAGGAGCAGCAGTCCTGATCTGAGATGCTTAAGAAACATGCCAGTAGTGATGCTTCATGTACTTGCTATAGGAGAAGCCAAATAGTCAGATAGTCAGATATGTCTTGCAAGACTTACTTATCTGTGTTATATTTGAAGTATGAGTCTAGGAAATTTTTCAGAATATGTTGTTCTGTGACTGTTGTCTACTTAACATCTTACAATATTTCAGGACTTTGTTTACCATAAAAGAAGCATGGATTTCCTCATGGAAGATAAATTGTAACTTGATGTGTTAAAGTCTGGTTTGTGTCACTGATATCCATGACAGGGCATGGTTCAACAAAGCACAATCACTGCATCACTTGTGTGACTTCCTGCAGAATAGCAGTTACACTTTATATCAAGTGCACTGATTGAGAAAATAGTTTACATGCCATTTTCTACTGCCAAGGTTCAATATAAACTGAAAAAAGGTTTCCTAATGTTGCAGTAACCAGTGAAACATATAGTAGGCAGAATACCACCTAGATTAAAGTTTCACGATCATCTTGGGTTTCTGCTATGAAGCATCGATTTTCTTAAAGTTGATATGTTGAAAAAACGAAAAAGTACCCAAAAGACAAATGGATAAAAAAAATTATTTTTTTTTTTTTGTTTGTTTTTTGGGGGATCAAGCCCCACTGCACCCCTGAAAAATTTATAAATACTCACTTCACCATCGTACCAACTCAAAAAAGGGAAAATCTCCAAAACAAGTAAATAATTGCTGGTGTACACTTAGAAACTAACTGATAATGATTTCCTATGAGAAACAGCTTTTTCTCTTATGCCACTCATCTTTTTTTTTTTCTGCAATTTCATGGCCACTGCTCATTAGTAGGATAAATGTAATTTGCCTCTTTGTATAACAAACAAACAAGAAAATAAATAAATACCCCAAAGCAGATGGTGATGGTGGAAAAAAAGATCTAGGATAACTAGGCAGGACTGTACTTCTGCTGTGATTGTTAATATTTTCCATAAAGTATGGAATAAGGACGGATATTAGAAAGTTTTAGGCAACACAGAGAGAATGCAGTGGTTTTGTACAGAAATATCAAATAACATCCAAAAGAAAAACTTTTAAAAATATTACTAGTCACATTAATAGAAGATTCCTGCCTAAATGAATGTTTCTGCATCAAAGACAGGCTTAAAGTCTAATGTTTCTAATACACTGGTATAACAATGTATGGTACTATAGCATTTATAAGAAGTAAAAGTGACAGTTTATTTCAAAATTTTAATTCAAGTACATCTATATGTATGTATGTGGTGTGTGTGTGTGTGTGTGTGTGCGTGTGTGTGTGTGTGTGTGTGTGTGTGTGTGTGTGTGTGTGTGTGTGTGTGTGTGTGTGTGTGTGTGTGTGTGTGTGTGTGTGTGTGTGTGTGTGTGTGTCTGTGTATCTGTCTGTGTATGTGTCTGTGTGGGTGTGTGTCTGCGTCTGTGTGTGTGGGAGACAGAGTTTGTGTTTGCATGTATTGTAGATATTTTTTTTTGTGCATACTAACTGAAAAAGTGGCTATCCCTGCTGCAGTCCAGTTCACTTTTCTCTGCGCAGGTGAGCCAAGTATATCGACACAGGGTATGTATCTGAGATTAAGTAAGTTCAAAAAGACATTGGTATTGTCATGCTTTGACTTCTCTAGTAACTGCTTTGCACTCTGCACTACACGTTCAGCTAATCCATTTGACTGTGGGTATTCTGGACTACGAGTAACATGTACAAAGTCCCATTCTTTAGCAAATTTCTGAAAAAACTGACTGGTAAATTGGGTACCATTGTCAGAAATAATTTTGTGTGGACTACCATGGACTGAGAAATGATGTTTCAACTTAATGATAACAGCAGTGGACGTTAGATTAGGTAGTAAATCAATCTCAAACCAGTTAGAATAAGAGTCTACCAACACTAAGTAATGCTGATTGTTCCACTCAAATATATCAGTGGCTACTGTTGATCTAAGTAGTTCAGGAACTTGACTTAGATGAAGTGGTTCTTTTTGCAAATGCGGTTTAGTATTATTGCATACTGAACAAGAAGAAAGTACTTTATCAATGTCTTTTACTAGAGAAGGCCAAAATACTAGTCCTCTCACCCTTCTTTTAGTAGATTTGGAACCTGGGTGACCACGATGCAAAAGCTGGGTATATTTACATTGTAAGGAAGCAGGAACAACAATTTTAGGAAGTTTGAAATAATGCCATCTTCCATCAGCATCTCATTTCTGTAAGGAAAATAAGTTTGCACTTCAGGTGGTACACTAGATTGCTTTGATGGCCATACAACATTGATGTAGTGGTTGAGCTTTTGCAAAACTGGATCAGTCTTTGTATAATCTCTCAGATCATCAAGTCTCGTGGCAGAAAAATTATGTACTTCCATGACATCAAAGTCATAATTCTCTACATTAAGCTGCTTCATTATATTTATGGGCAAACTGGATAAGGTATCAGCCAGATAAAGAAGTCTGCCTTTTGTACAGACCATTTTGAAGTTGTACTTTTGTAATTTCAGCATCATTCTTTATAATCTCCCTGGAGCTGAATTCATAGGCTTCTTTAAAATAGTGACTAGAAGTCGGCTCTCTGTCTCAATCTGAATAGCTCAACCATAAATATAATTATGAAACTTTGAACATGCAGATACTATTTCCAAAAGTTCTCTCTGAATCTGAGCATATTGCATTTCAGTTTGGGTAAGAGATCTAGATGCATAGGCCACCAGTCTTCCTTCTTGAAGAATACTTGCACCAAGACCAAATTTTGAAGCATCACAGGAAAGAGTTACTGATTTATTGACATCATAGTATCTTAATGTGTGGAGTGGCAATTTTCAGCTTAAGGTCTTCAAATGCTCTCTGGTGCTGTTCCAACCAAGACCATGTAACATTTTTGTGCATCAGCTCTCTCAAGGGTGCTGTCAACTCACTGACATCTGGTAGGTCTGGTATAAACATTCCAAAGTAGTTGACCATACCAAGAAAACATCATAGAGCTTGAACATTATCTGTTTTTGGCATTTCAAGAATGGCTACTTGCTTGGATGGGTCTAGTTGCAAACCAGTGCTAGTAAATAAATTACCTACATATGTAACGTCTGGTAGTCTGAAGTTGCACTTCAGAGAATTGAGCTTTACGTTCACTTCACATGCTCTGTCTAGAACTCTTTTAAAGTTTCTGTGATGCTCTGCTTCACCATTACCTCCAACCAATAAATCCTCTACTATTATGGCACAAGGATAAACTGAAAAAAGATTCCTCCATTGCAAGATGAAAGACTTCACTTGCAGAATTTATTTCAAATGGCATCCTGAGGAATCTATATCTTCCAAATGGGGTACTAAAAGTAGTCAGTAATGAAGATTTGCAATCAAGCATCACTTGCCAAAATGAACATTTTGCATCTAAGACAGAGAAAGCAGTGGCATTTGGTGTTAGGGCTGTGACTTCCTCAACTGTACGCATGGGATGATGCAGTTTTTTTAATCCTTTGTTCAAATCTCTTGGGTTAGTGCATATTCTGATTTTGTCTGAGCCTTTTTTGTGGGTTGCTACCATGGACAACACCCATTCAGTTGGTTAAGTAACTGGGCAAATTACACCTTGCTGCACCATTTTATCCAACTGAGCTTTAACCTTAATCTGCATAGTTATTAGAACTTTTCTTGCCAGTCTGATGGCAGTCTGATGACTGACCTCCAGGTCAAACTTCATAAAATACACAACTGGAAGTTTGCCTAACTTATCATCGAAAACTTCAGCATACTCTGAGAAAATAGCTTCAGTAAAATTGGAACTAGGAGATGTGCTTACATGATGAACTTCTTTGGTAAAGGAAAGCAAATTAATTTTCATACTGTTTCTGAGATTCAGTAATGACTGCACAGGTCTTCAGACTACACAGAATGACAAGTTGTAACAGTTCCTAGCCAAATAACATGAAAGCACTACTGATCATTTGGTTTGAATTTCTTCACCTCCATAAGCAACACGTTTTGCTCAACTAGCCTCATTGGGTTGTTCACCAGTTCTTACCTTAGCAAATGTGTCTGCTGAAATAACATTAGACTTTTATCCAGTGTCCACTTTAAGCTCGGTGGATTTACCATTGATCTGGACAGTACAAAACACTTCATTTTTTGCCAGCAAATTCACTGCATCAGCCTTTTCACCAATCACTGACACACCACCTACATAGAAAGTGAAACTGTAGATCTCTATATGATCAACTTGCTTTTTTAAGTGACCCTTCTTTAGAACTGTGTGAGGTTTACTTGATTTGCAAAACATCTGAAAATGGTTCCATTTTTTTACACTTGTGGCATTGCTGACCAAATGCTAAACATTTTTTCTCTTTTAGACTCATGACTGGCATGACAATTGTGACAGTTAAAAAATGAAGATTGATCTGGGTTTTGCTGACGTACTCTTGTGCTGCACTGAGCATGCCTTTTTCTTAGAACTTTCTGGAAAACGATGGATTTTACCTGGGGAGTCAGCAGGGGTGGCAGTTGTCATGTGCTTAGGCCTGCTTCTATTAGCCATGTGTTGCGTGCAGTTTATATTTGCTCTGGAGCCTGCTGAAACCATGCTCTTATCACTTGCAAGCATACTTGTGTTCCTTTCTGTAACTTCATGGATTTGACAAATCTCAGTAGCTTTCCTCAATGTTAAATCACTGTCAGAAAGCAAAACCTTTCTCTCTGCAGCACGATTAATACCACACACAAGCCTGTCCTTTATTAATTCATCTTTTAAGTCACCAAAGTTAGACGTTTTAGCTCTCATTCTCAGGTCAGTAATATAAGCTGCAAAAGTTTCCCCTTGCTTTTGACCTCTTGTGTAAAACAAAAGCCTCTCTAATGTAACATTTCCCTGAATTTGCATTTCAAACGCTTGAGGTCTTCCCTTGATTCAGCCTGTACAACAATAAGATGGTTTTCACCTTGTCCCTCATATACTTCTGGCGTATACACAAATGAGCGCTCTCTTTCAATGGTCTCTGACCCAGCTAAGTTTAACAAAATGAATACCCTTGTGTGTACATCTTTGTCAGAATAATCTGCTTCTATAAAATATATTCTTGCTCAAATATTCTCCATTTCTCTTCAATATTCTCATCAAATACAAGTGGTGATAGCTTGTGAAATCCATCTGTCATATTAATACATACCAGTGAAGGCTTTTGCAAGTATGCACGAACACACACACACATATACATATGCCAGAAATTTATGCCAGTATTTGCAACTATGCCCAATAGCACAAGAAGCTTCTGAATAACTGAACTTTGCAAAATATGTCTCTTGGGCACAAGAATACTCTTGAAATCACTGTACTGCAGGAAATCACCTCTTATCAGTGTAAGAAACACCTAAAAATAACTGCACTGTGCAAATAAACTGGGCAGAAGAAGCTCAAAGTAAGAAACATTTCTAAGTAATTGCACTTTGCAAATAAACAGTACACAGCACACTGAAACTTTCCCAAAATGGTTGTACTTTGCTAAATACCCCATTACAGTGCAAGAAACACTCTATAATGGTGGCACTTTGCAAACAGAAACACACAGCACAAGAAACATTTTGAAATGGCTGTATTTTGACTGCACTTTACAAAATAGTTTCACTTTGCACACAAATAAACTCTTCGGAATAAATACATAATAATAAGCACTTGAAACAAAAAGCAACATCAACCACAGTGCTATCAGAGTCAGCAATAAGGCACAAACCAGTAACTGAGGCAATTAGATTTAATCCATAAAAAATGCACCGACTGAGCGCTTTCACCAGTAAAACTGGCTTCTTCAGAGTCATATACAACACACCCAGCTGTATTCCTTTTATATACCACATCCCCTACTACAATTATCCCATTATTCAATTAATTAACAATTCATAAAGTAACCATTTCATAACCATAAGGTTATACAAATATTTAAAATTATATTCAAAGTACATTAATCAAACACATTAATAATGTTACAAAAATATATGCATTGAAAATAAAATTGAATTAAATGGTAAATACAGAAAATAATGTAATTTAAAAATAAATGTATTTTATACACTTTATAATACACTGATGAAAGTGTATATGTGATACTAACCACCCCAATAACCACAGAGGTGATAAATATTGTATAATGTAGTAAATCTTCTCAATACTGAATAAAAATGTCAGTAAAACTAAATCTAATAAATAAAATATGTTAAATAGAAACAAGTTCAAAAAGGTCAGAAAAGTCAAATGAAGTTGGCCCTGTACTTCAATAAAGGTTTTAATGAAATGCTTTCATTAAGCCCTGGACATTTCGTGGCATTCAATCTAACCTGCCACTCCATTTCACGTAGTGCTACAAAGTTGCTGATATCACAGTAGTCATTGGATTTGGCTTTGTCAACTATAAAAAACAAAAACTTCTTAAATTCAATACAACCCCTCGAATGCAAATAAAGGGCATTGTGTTTATCCTTCCTTTTGATAGAGCTACAATGCTCTCTAATCCTTTCTTTCAAACTCCTTGTAGTCATGCCAACATAAAATGCTTCGCATGACATACAAGAAGCGATGTACACACAGTTCCTCGTACAACAATTGCATACCCCAGGGCATGAAATAGTACGCCTAAATCCTGATACAGTCAGATATGCACCCTCGGCTATGTACCTGCATCCTTTACAACAACCACATTTACCCATAAATGATCTCCTATATCCATGACTGGTCCTCTCCAGAATGTCCTTCAAATTATATCCCCTACTAAACACTATGTGAGGATCATTACCCAAAATTGTTCTAGTATTTCTACTCAAAAAATAATCCCAAAATACCCTTTAAACTTGCACAAATTTCCGGTGCTGTGTCATTGTATTTCAAAATGAATATTGGGGCAGTCTCATCAATCTTGTTGCCTGATGTCTCATTTTTAGCATTGGTAACTGATTGTGATGCAGCCCTAGATCTCAAAATGGGTGTATACGTTTGTTTCTTTTTTTGTATACTTCCCTTTTAGTTTTAACTAATAATGCCAAAGGGTAACCCCTTTCGAGGAATAGCCCTATAAGGGTATATATTTCTTTTTTAAAAGTCACATCATCACTAATCAATCTAGATAAACGGACCATCTGTCCCTTCACAACACCCTTCCTTTGGTGCATAGGGTGACAACTTGAGTAATGCAACATAGAATTAGCATAACTAGGTTTCCTGTATATAGTACTGATAAATTCCACCTCATTTTTTGAAATTTTAATATCCAAATAGTTGGCAAAGTCATAACTCCAATTATAAGTGAATTTTAGAAAACTAGAACTTTCATTTAGATATGCAACAAATTCTTCAACACTCTGTTCATCCCCCCTCCACACAATTAACAAATCATCTAGAAACCTGTTGTATGATAGAATTTTGTTGTGAAATCTAGATTTAAAAATAGTTTCCTTTTCCCACGCCAGGAGAACCAAATTTGCAAAAACTGGGGCACAGCGAGCCCCCATTGCTACCCCAGTTAATTGTTTGTACATCTCGCCCTCAAAAGTAAGAAATTGTTATCCAAAACAAGTTCCATCAAACCATGGCACAGCTCAAGTTTTTCTAAATCAAAACTGGGGCTCATTAGTAGACTGTCATAAAACAATTCAAGACCTTGTTGGTGTGGGATGACAGAAAATAAATTAATTACATCAATTGTCAAAAAAACAAAAATGTCCGAGTTAAAACAGTCCACTAGTCTTAATCTCTCCAAGCAGTGCCATGAATCTTTCAAGATGTGTCTTAGGTATTCCAAACAGGTGTGCCATTTTCGGGAATTTAACAGATAAAAAATTAAATTCTACCTCGTTAATCACACCTAGATAAAGCGCATCAAGTAAATACAAATCAATTTTCCGATAAGCCAAATTGACCTCATTGATAGAAACTCAGATGGAATTGTACACTATACACTCGCCCAATGACATTACTCCGGGGCAAAGGACTAATAACATTCACTCGTACAGTGGTGCCGTAGCAAGGAACAACCCTGGTTTAGGGGTTTCTGGTGTTACAGAAACGGTTTCGGAAGGTTTGATGACCAATGCAACCCAGCGACGAGATCTTACATCCTGGTTTGAGGCTCCCGAGTTTGACGCACATGTTGACACGTCCACGGGAGATCAGAGGAGCGACGTCCATCTTCCAGTTTTAACACTTAGGGAGATGATTTTTAAATATGAAAAATTGTGCACGAAACACAGGGTTATCCAACTCGATAGTTTGTTTTTATCAAAGTCCAAAGAAAAGAAACAGATACTGAAGGGGCTTCGTATCTGGAAATTACCGACGGGGATTGATCCCGAGTCTGAGGCTTATCAGGAACTACTAGAACTTTTTCAAAAAACAGGTATGGAACTTCTTGATGTCATTTTACTCAACAATGACATTAAGCTTAAACATTTACGTGAGGAGATAGCTAAACTTGATTCTAGCATTATGATGGACTTATTGTTTTACCAACAAAAGAACCACTATGACAAAGTTATCAAAACTGTTGAAGCTTATGTTAAAAAGAACATTAGTATTAAAAATAAAAAGTTGGCAAGGGACTGTACGGATTATAAAAATAAGGTTGCCTACCCCCCGGGGCGCCAACATGGTTTGCCAGTAAGAAAGCAAACTAGGGTAGACTCGAATATGTCTACTAGAGATTGTTTAAATTTAGAGCATGAGGATGACATTTTTTTAGACCAACCTGCACTACCACGCAGGTCGGAGAGGCTTCAGAGCAAGGGGCAGCAACAAAGCAGATTTCAACCAATGAGTCCCAGGATGAGAGGGAGGAACCATCAATCGGACTCTATGATGTTGTTGTTAATTTTGAAGTTTGTCAAGATATTGACTCCTTGTTTACCTCTGAAAGTGTTTATAATGTTGTTACTCAGGATGATTCTATGACCGGTGGGGTGAATGAAAGTTTTACAGCCACAGTTGATACCATGGTATCATTACTCTGTGATGACAGGGATGCTGATAATGTTTTAGTTAATGAAACCTTGCTCTGTTTTAGACAGAGTAACATGTACAGTGGTGAAGGTGGTCATAACTTGGAAACAGAAGGAAATATCAATGACCTTTTTGTCCCCGATGTGGGGATGAAACATAGCATTATTAAAGAAATGGGGTTTATCATCTATAACTACACTGATCTCAATATTAATGAGTCTCACTTTAAATTGTTTAGTAGAGGTGATAAGTTTGTACCCAACTTTAATACCGACATTACTAAGTTGTTATTGAGTTTAAAACTATATGTGAGAAAGTTAAATTTGAAGTTGTATTTTCTATCTTCTAGTGTTGACAAAACTGTGCAAGACAATAGGCAGGAAAATATGACAGTCAAGAGGAAAAGTACATTCATGCCACCCTCCAATGTTGAGCTTAGTATTTTTGAAAACCTGGTTGAATATGAGTTCAGGAGAATTTGTTCACAGAAAATTAAAAATGTGGACAATTTGACCAATGATGAGAGAACGGTTTTGAATGAAATTGTTTTATCCAAGCAATATAGGTGCATGAGGCCAGATAAAGGTGGGGGAATGGTCATAATGTACAATTTTGACTATAGTTGTCAAATGATGAAAATCCTTAGTGATGACCTTACCTACAATAGAGTTTCTATCAATGAGGTCAGTTTGGCTTATTGGAAAATTGATTTGTATTTACTTGATGCGCTTTATCATGGTGTGATTAACGAGGTAGAATTTAATTTTTTATCTGTTAAATTCCCGAAAATGGCACACCTGTTTGGAATACCTAAGACACATAAGGGCACTGAACATCTACAGTTTCGGCTGATTGTTTCTGCCAAGGGCTCAAAGACTGAACCATTGGTGGCCTACATTGATTTATATTGCAAAAAAGCTCTACTAGATGCAGAACACATCTTGAAAGATTCATGGCACTGCTTGGAGAGATTAAGACTAGTGGACTGTTTTAACTCAGACAATTTTGTTTTTTTGACAATTGATGTAATTAATTTATTTTCTGTCATCCCACACCAACAAGGTCTTGAATTGTTTTATGACAGTCTACTAATGAGCCCCAGTTTTGATTTAGAAAAACTTGAGCTGTGCCATGGTTTGATGGAACTTGTTTTGGATAACAATTTCTTACTTTTTGAGGGCGAGATGTACAAACAATTAACTGGGGTAGCAATGGGGCTCGCTGTGCCCCAGTTTTTGCAAATTTGGTTCTCCTGGCGTGGGAAAAGGAAACTATTTTTAAATCTAGATTTCATGACAAAATTCTATCATACAACAGGTTTCTAGATGATTTGTTAATTGTGTGGAGGGGGGATGAACAGAGTGTTGAAGAATTTGTTGCATATCTAAATGAAAGTTCTAGTTTCCTAAAATTCACTTATAATTGGAGTTATGACTTTGCCAACTATTTAGATATTAAAATTTCAAAAAATGAGGTGGAATTTATCAGTACTATATACAGGAAGCCTAGTTATGCTAATTCTATGTTGCATTACTCAAGTTGTCACCCTATGCACCAAAGGAAGGGTGTTGTGAAGGGACAGATGGTCCATTTATCTAGATTGATTAGTGATGATGTGACTTTTAAAAAATAAATATATACCCTTATAGGGCTATTCCTCGAAAGGGGTTACCCTTTGGCATTATTAGTTAAAACTAAAAGGGAAGTATACAAAAAAAGAAACAAAAAGTATACACCCATTTTGAGATCTAGGGCTGCATCACAATCAGTTACCAATGCTAAAAATGAGACATCAGGCAACAAGATTGATGAGACTGCCCCAATATTCATTTTGAAATACAATGACACAGCACCGGAAATTTGTGCAAGTTTAAAGGGTATTTGGGATTATTTTTTGAGTAGAAATACTAGAACAATTTTGGGTAATGATCCTCACATAGTGTTATTAGGGGATATAATTTGAAGGACATTCTGGAGAGGACCAGTCATGGATATAGGAGATCATTTATGGGTAAATGTGGTTGTTGTAAAGGATGCAGGTACATAGCCGAGGGTGCATATCTGACTATATCAGGATTTAGGCGTACTATTTCATGCCCTGGGGTATGCAATTGTTGTACGAGGAACTGTGTGTACATCGCTTCTTGTATGTCATGTGAAGCATTTTATGTTGGCATGACTACAAGGAGTTTGAAAGAAAGGATTAGAGAGCATTGTAGCTCTATCAAAAGGAAGGATGAACACAATGCCCTTTATTTGCATTCGAGGGGTTGTATTGAATTTAAGAAGTTTTTGTTTTTTATAGTTGACAAAGCCAAATCCAATGACTACTGTGATATCAGCAACTTTGTAGTACTACGTGAAATGGAGTGACAGGTTAGATTGAATGCCACGAAATTTCCAGGGCTTAATGAAAGCATTTCATTAAAACCTTTATTGAAGTACAGAGCCAACTTCATTTGACTTTTCTGACCGTTTTGAACTTGTTTCTATTTAACATATTTTATTTATTAGATTTAGTTTTACTGACATTTTTATTCGGTATTGAGAAGATTTATTACATTATACAATATTTATCACCTCTGTGGTTATTGGGGTGGTTAGTATCACATATACACTTTCATCAGTATATTTTAAAGTGTATAAAAATACATTTATTTTTAAATGACATTATTTTCTGTATTTACCATTTAATTCAATTTTATTTTCAACGCATATATTTTTGTAACATTATTAATGTGTTTGATTAATGTACTTTGAATATAATTTTAAATATTTGTATAACCTTATGGTTATGAAATGGTTACTTTATGAATTGTTAATTAATTGAATAATGGGATAATTGAAGTAGGGGATGTGGTATATAAAAGGAATACAGCTGGGTGTGTTGTATATGACTCTGAAGAAGCCAGTTTTACTGGTGAAAGCGCTCCGTCGGTGCATTTTTTATGGATTAAATCTAATTGCCTCAGTTACTGGTTTGTGCCTTATTGCTGACTCTGATAGCACTGTGGTTGATGTTGCTTTTTGTTTCAAGTGTATTCCTGGATTGGAGTTTGGTTCGACAATTTTGCGTAATAATAAGCACACATACTGTAAGCACTTTTACACACTTTGAGATACTTTGAATAACTCTAGTTATGCCCTGAATAGCTTCAATCAATGCAAAATAGTAGTTTATGCCTAAACACAGTATTTTGCCAAAAAAAAACACATGCAGTCACCTTGCTTTATTTATGCTTAAAGTGCACTTTATTGCCCTTTATTATATTTGTTTTACTTGTTTAATCTTTTTTCATGCCCATTATACTTTTCTTGTGCTCATTTTATTCTAAACATGCCCATTTTAATTTAAACATGCTTGTTTTGCAATTCTGAGGTAATTTCTGACTATTTATGAGCTTCTCTGATAATAATTTTATCAAATATCTTAATTTTAAACATTTCATTTAATTAAACTTTTTGTGCCTCTTGCTTGTTTAATAATGCAGTTTGTGCCCTTGTAATGTTCCTTTTTATTTTTTTTAATAAATAAATGGTTTGTTCATGTTTTCATTACCTTTGGTTCATTTCTGGCCGTTTTTTGTGCTTGATCTTTCTTAATTTATCTTCACTGTTCTGCACCTCATAGTTCTGAAAAACAGTCTCTGAAATCTCGGTTCTGACATAATGTCGCTCGTTCAGTCAGGATAAAAAAGATGAGCATTCATGGGTTCTGTTCAAGCAACTTTATTATGTACAAACACATCAGGGCTGAGGTTTAATAACTTTAACTTAGGTAAATGTATATACAAACTAGCTATTACACTCACACGTGCTCACTCTCTGGCTGCACTCTCAAAATGGCACTGAAGCTAACATGTGCTTGCTATTTATATGCATGTGCCATCCTTCGAAACACTTCTTAAAGGTACAATATACACACACTATTCTACAACTGTCATGTGAAATATTACTTCTCTTGCATTACATTTGCTCTGAGAAATACACTGTTCCAAATTCAGTCTCAGTAAAGAGAAGGAAATCATAAACCCCCAGATTCAGCAAACATCCGTGTAGGAATAAGTGACTGTGGCTGTTCAGCATGGCAGCGCGCCATCCATATATATGAAGGCATGCTGCCATGCTGTAAAATGGACATGGTTCTGTGTACAGGTGCAGGGCATGTCTCTGAAAGCAGAGATCTCAAAATACACACCCCCCCTGCACTCCAGAATTGCCATTTGGCAATTTAAAATGAGCAATAACTCTCTTAACACCACCAACCCATCAGGGTAAGAAATCTGGACAAAGCCATAAGGGACAATCATCCCTACAAAGCCATAAAGTTAATAGAATAACAGGTTTATCATAAGCACATAGCGCACACCGCCCAACCCATCAGAGTAAGGAATCTGGACAAAGCCATAAGGGACAATTGTCCCTATAAAGCCAAAATTTTGATAGAATAACAGGTTCAGCATTAACATGGATATTCTGATGGGTACAAATTAAAAAACACAACAAATAATTTTTTTTTTTGACATATGAGATAAAGTTTAAGCGTAGCTGCACGGGAGTGCCCGTTGCTTAGCTACGCTTAGCCCAGCTGAAACAACAGGATAAGTTAAAAAGCAATAGACATCCCCCATGATCATAAGTGCGATAGTGTAGCAGTTAGCGTGTACACCTTGCATGTAGTCATTCACGGTTTGAGCCTTTCCAAAGCCGTTTCCATTTTGTATGTGTAAACATTACAATTTTAATTTATTTTATATTTATGTAGGAAGTAACTTATTTTTCTCAACCAAAGTAGTGTATTAGGCCCAAATGTGAGGTGTCAGTGTAGTAAAGTAATGAAACTCCCAATATAAACACAAGTGTCCCACACAGTATAGTCACATGAGAATAAATTAATTACAGCACGTTGGGGGATGTCAGGCAAAGTAAATAAATCTATATCATGCAATGAATGATGAATCAATACCATACATGTGGTAGAACAATATAATAAAACATAAGCAATGCTAAGCATTGCACAGCTATTCTGACTGGGTGTAAGCATTGTGTACATATGAATACTAAGCAATGACTAGTCCAGCTAAGTGGATTTGCCCATTGGTAAGCAATGCTGAACATACCCCTTTAAGTACTGCCAACCTTAGCTAAGCAGGTTTGCCTGTAGCTTAGCTTAGCTCAGCATTTTCAAAACCATCCAATGATGACAAAGGGCAGGAAATTGGCCTTATTTAAACTCTGCAGGTGGGACTACAGTGCATAACTGGTTGTAGCTCTACTCTGTAGGCAGTATGGTAGGTGTTGGGGAAGGCATGCTTTTTCAGGGGCAGTCCTAGGGCATACAGAAGTCCAAGGTCATGGTAGGACTCCTGTTAAAAAAACATGACATGAGACTGCTGCAGGACCAGTACCGGGCCGAAGCCTGGAAAGTCTCGCCCGTGATGGTATCCCTCGGACTGGTGAGCAGGTCTGGGACCACTATGCTGACTTGAAACAGAGGAAGAGGGAGGTCTTGGAACAGTTGATCCAAGAAGCAAGAGAGAGGGGAGATGTCCCAGCAGTGTGTTAAGCATTCATAGCAATAACTGTTTACCAAAGTCCAGCCTGTGTATGTGATGGATATGTATGCGTAAATGTTTCTCTAGTTTCATTACACCTCCAGCTGAGTGGGCTGTGAACCAGGAAGCCCATGCCAGCAGGTTGCAAAGTTTGTGTTGCGAGGCTGGTGAGTAACAATCCTGCTTGTAGTAGTCATACCAAATAAATATAAAGGAGTGCAATGTGACCTGGCAGTATAAAAATGTGTTTGGTTTGTACTAAATAAACCAGACAATATCACAGTAATACTCCCATATAGGTCATATTTAAACAAAAGTGTAATTGCCTGGCAATAAAGTTCTAAATCCTGGACTGGTTGTGTTTACTTTGGTATTGTATGGCCTGACATGTTGCATTCACCAAGATCTGAAATATGAATGGTAATGTGTTTACCACTGTTTCTCACACTGTGCTACATAAAAAATATGTCTAGGAATGTCTGTATAAGAATGTTGTAATTACAGGTTCAGATTGTATAACCAAGAGAGATTTAGACAGAAAACACTGAAAAAAGAAACAGCAGGTTTTAAATAGCTCACTCTGCTGAAACACAAATTGTTGTAATTTTAGCAGACACAGCCATGGTTCGAATCCCAGGAGTGGTAGCAATCTGTATGCATAACTTTAACTAGGATTATTGAAATATGTGTAGAAACAGTGAGGTAGTGTTAGCAAACATTCTCCCCACAGGTTCTGCATTTTAAGTTTATCTGATGAAGTCCTTATCACTTAATAAAGGATGAAAGCTCTAAGTACTGGCTCCTGGGTGTTTTGTCCTGTATCATAAATTGCATTTATTTTATACAGTCTTTTTGAAGTTTTTTGACTATATTTATTATTTTCCCTTCATATGTGCTCCGAAAGAGTTTTTTGGTTCATATATATATATATATATATATATATATATATATCTATATATATATATATATATATATATATATATATATATATATATGTGTGTGTGTGTGTGTGTGTGTGTGTGTGTATATACATATATATATATATATATATATATATATATATATATATATATATATATGTATATTATATATATATATATATATATATATATATATATATATATATATATATATATATATATATATATATATATATATATATATATATATATGGGTCTACTTCATAAGATCGACAGACCATTTGATTGACATTAATTTGGTCGACAGACCATTTAGTCAACAACCAGTATTCAAGGCACTTAACAGGGAATTGCCCCCCCTCCCCAATGTTGTGCGACCCTGGAGTTGATATATATAGTTAGGGGGGTGTGAGGGCACAGCCCCCCACATTGGGGGGTGTAGGGGAGTGAAGCCCCCCACCTATTTCCATTTAAAACATGAAAATACAACAAAACGTACACATTTTAAATGAAAATAGGTGGGGGGCTTCACCCCCCCCACACACACCTCCCAAACTATATATATCAATTTTAGGGTCGCACAACACTGAGGAGGGGGGCAGTTCCCAGGTTTTTGCCTTGAATACTGGTTGACGACCAAATGGTCTGTCGACCAAATGAATGTCAATCAAATGGCCTGTCAATTTTATGAAGAAGACGCATATAAATATATATATATATATACATATATATATATATATATATATATATATATATATATAAATATATATATATATATAAATATATATATATATATACATATATATATATATATATATATATATATATATATATATAAATATATATGTATGTAGTACATTCGGACATTGATTCCACACTCTGAACCTCTTACTGCAACAAATCTGACCAAAGGCTGTGTAAATGAACATGAAGGGGCCCAAACTAGGGACCTCTTGTAAATATAGCCTTTATCTCATCCTCCACAGCTGAACTGTTCTGCCTTGGAACAACATAATAAGGCCTGCCAAGTCCTTGACCCATGGCCTTGTAAACTACAATCGAAGCAATGTACCATACTATGATCAAAGCAATGTACCATTACACCATCTGAGCCCTAAAAAAAATAGTGATGACATCCCAAACATATCAGTTAGTACAGTCATCCAACAGCAGGGAAAGGAGTCTGTAGAATCAGTCAAGTAGTCTATATATACATGTATATAGGTATGGAGATGCATATATGTGGACAAATATATATATGAAACATATATACATAGAGAAATATGCATCCACATTCATATCCACATCTATGCATACACACATATATGGAAAGGTTAATAAACACATACATATATATATATATATATATACTTAAATAGAATACATGCATTTAGTCTTAGACACCAATTCCAAACGTTACATTCTCCGAACCAATATGTCGAATCTCACATTGGCGAATGGTCAGAATGTCGAGCATAACACCGAATTTGACATTTCCGATCACTCAACCACCAAACCAAGTGCTACCATGGGTCAAGAAGAGGGGGATATTAGCCAGGCTGGAGTTCGGTGTTCATGGATTCAGCGTTTGAAAATTCGACATTGTGCAAACTTGGGTCACTGCCTTCAACATTTAGGACGTCGGACAACTAATGGTTGAGTAAATGCATGTATTCCCATATATATATATATATATATATATATATATATATATATATATATATATAGATATGTGTGTGTGTGTATACATAAATATACAGAAATATATGACAGCTACAAAGACATGGCAATCAGAGGGTCATGCTGCTGCACACTGGAATTCTACATCTGGAAACTCACTCACTGGAAGTATTCCTTAAAATGGGGAACAATAACATATGTGCTGTAACAGAGACCTGGATAAAGGCAGCAGGAAGCACCTCTGCAGTACCAGCCTATACATAATTCCACAACATTTGGCTACAGAACATTGACCAAAGCTGCAAAGGTGGTGGTATTTTCATATTCATAAAGGATGTACACACCTCCAGAGTGGTAGACCAACATTATGCATTACAGATCCTGCAGACTTAGCTGACATTGGGTAAGACAGTGGTTCAGGTTGTAGCCTGTGATATGTCCCCATACATTTCCCAAGACTCACACTCCATGTCCATAAACACCCTGGAGATTATTAGTGTCCAACTTACTATTCTCCATAGTGTTACTTCCCCATACATTTCCCAAGACTCACACTCCATGTCCATAAACACCCTGGAGAATATTAGTGTCCAACCTAACACTATCATACTGGTTGACTTCAACTTTCCCACCATTAAGTGGGAGAGCTACTCATGTACTGATGCACATGGCCATCAAATTGACCTGGTCCTTCCTAACATGGGTGACTGTTGCTCTACACCAATAGTCAACACTTCACTTGTTGTATCTGAACACAAAGTAATCACCTTTGGAAATCCACAGCCATCCTGCCACCACTGCACAGGTAACCACCAGGAAAATCTTTTCCAACGTTAACTATGGCCTCATAAAAGCAGAGGTGGCTAACCTCACGTCAGCCATGCAAATGGAGACTAGTTGCATGACAGCTGACTCAAACAACAATGCACTACGACACGTACAGAAATGCATGGATACCACCTACCCAATAAAATCAGGACCCTCACCTACAAAAAAAGAAGCTGATCTGGTGGTCTCCTGCCATAAAGAAACTGTACAACAGAAGGAGGGAGCCAATGTGGAATAAGGTGAAGTCCCAAGACAGGAAATACACCCTTATCAGCCTCAATGAATAGTTGAGATCCCTCATCACATACTACAAAGTCAGCTGTGAGAACAGACTTGCAGACTTGGAGCACATAGTAAAGACAACCACAAAGCCTCATACAGTTATGTAAAGAATCTCCATGGCAATACCAAGAATTGTTCTGAGCAACTAGACAATGGTACCTCCCAGACTGAGCCAACAAATAATGCCAATATACTGGCTGGCATCTTGAGTGCAAACAGTACCCCTCACTCCCCCCCAAAGGACCATTCCCAATACCAGTACACCACCAGGCACCCAGTGTTACTGCAGCACAGGTTACAACACTAGAGGCCAAGAATACAGCCTCTATGAGAGCTGTGAATATCCCTGGCTGTGTTCTACATGAACTACATAGTGACCTGGCAACTTACCTGTGTGCCCTGTTAAAGCAAAGCCTCACCTCAGGCTTTTTCCCTACTGAATTGTGCACTGCTACAGTCACCCCTCCCCACAAATGAGACGTAACTACAGACCCTGGGAAATACCGCCCCAACTGCCTGACATGTCTGTTATGTGAAGCTATGGAATGCATCATCATGAATCTAATAAACATGGATATGGGAATCTTTAGACTGAGGATCCCACACAGTTTATGTTTGTGAAGGGTAGGTCATACCTGCTCATTCAACCTGGTCAACCTCTTGCCGTCAGTCACATGAGCTGTGGATCAAGGCAAGTTGATACCTACAGCCTACATGGATCTTGCCAAAGCCTTTGATAACATTCCCCATTCAATAAGCTCGGCATCAACCCATATATCACAAGGTGGGAACATAGGCACAAACACAGGGATAGATTGGACAAACTGCTGTCTTACATTGAGACAGTTGCAGATGTCATTGGGATTGTTGTAACATAGTTTATGAGGAATATGACGTCGGTGATACCAATAGATGTATTTACTGACTGCATTCCCCAGAGTCCACAACTGATATACCAAGGACACCAACTGTCTGGTGAACACACAAAACATGATAGTCAGACATGTGGCCAGTCTGCAGACAGTATGCCAGTGGAGAGGAATGTCAGAGACATATCACTGTAAGTCATGACATCACACACTAAATGCATGTCCACACAAACCCTGTCAAGCTATCAATCCACCATGTGTATAACAGCACTGATGACAGAGAATCCATTCACAAATCTGGGAATATGTCCCCCATGCCCGTGTTGGTTACTGTCTCCACCTGCCCTGTCCTGTGATGTATTGACACCCACTGTATGTGAATCTGTAGGCGACCACCTCTGTAATGTCCATCACAAAGGCAAGGAAATGGGGCAATGCCCACATTAAGGAATGTTCCATATGTCAGAACTAGCAGCAGTGTCCAGGGCCCACAGCACAATACAATGTGGGCGCCTACAGAGTGGTACAGCCTTAGCAATACCTGACATCTGCACATCTGTACAGAGGACAGACAGAAAGGAGATAGCCAACAGGTTATGCATTAGGATGAATGTATTGAAAGATACAAGCCCTGAAACCGAAAGGTATGCCATTACTACATGATAGTAGTCCCCAATGACATGTCCAAAGAACATAGTAGTCTGCAGTTAATATCAGCATATCAGATCAATATCCAACAGGAGATACATATAAACATACAGCTCAAACACGTAGGACAAGATACTCAGTACTCAGAGTCCAGCTTTGCATGCAGGGGTGTATGGTTCCAGTACTACAATCTGAAATCTACTCTTATAGGTTCATAGGTTCATAGGCAGGTACTAGGCTATCTGCCAGAAGGCATTTATAAGCCTAGCCAGAATGTGTTGGCTTTCACCACCCCCTTAGATTAGTTCCCTGTGCCTCTGTCCAGCAGAGCCACCGAAGTGATCCCCGGGGTAAACTTTCTGTTTCCCATCCACTCATCAAGGTTTCTCTTGAAGAGTGTTAGTGAGGTGCTCTGCCTAATGTAGATTGGAATCTTGCTCCAAAGCATGGGAAGTCTCTGTGACAGGAATCTATCTCTCCAGCACATCCTATTTATTGTTGTGGTGAGGTTTAGATCCCTAGAGCATGTACTTGAAAAAGCACTGTTAAAAGTACTAATGTAATGACACCATATGTGTTAAACTATTTCTGTCAACCAGTGCACTGTAGCTGGTGTAACATGCAAGTGTGACTGTATATAACTTGGGATACTACCCATGGATGAAACAATCCAAGGAGAACAGATTGTGGCACTACCCATGTATATCCAGGTGTCCCATACAGTATACTCACACCACTTGCTACTGTAATGACAACACATAGAAGCATTTTATGTTCAGGGAATTACATTTAGTTAAAATTAAAATTAATTAAATTTTATCAGTCTGGAATGTGATCACTGGTTACCAATGCTAGGCTATGCTTAACAGGTTTAACCATTGCTTAAATGGAAATGCTAAGCAGATTTCCACACTGATAAGCAAAGCCTACAGGGTGTAAGCGCCTATACGTTTAATCGTACGTTAGCACTGCTTACTGTCGGGCAAACCCACGCAAACCTGCTTAAAGCGGCTCAAAACTGCCTTAAACTCTCTGTAGCCAACAGTTCTTGTTCTGCCTAGCAACAAAATAAACAGCCATTGCAGGTCTTAAACCCAGGACCTTACACACCATAGCCTATGCAATTTACCAGGAAGCCAACTCAGAGAAAGTTACTGGTGTTTCAGGATTTGTTGTAACATATTTTTTTGAGGGTTATAAAGTCAGAAAAAAAATTGATGCTGCCATCTACATAATGCAGTCACCAGAGTATGCTACTGATTTAAGGCAAAAATGAACCACGTCCAAAGCACAAGACAGACAGTTTAATCAAAAATACGAACAAATTCACTTGCTAAGCACTTTCACCATTACACATGGCATCATCAGAATAAGTGAACAACCATGCCATACATTAAATACACAGTCAATCACCTGACCAACCAATAGAAAATGTGCATTCATTTAAATAAGTAATTGGTTATCAAGTAAATTTTAAACATAGAATTTGTCCACGCACAATAGAACAGTATTGCCCAAATCTGGTGTTATAAAAGGTATCCTATCCACAATATATACATTTATGGTTGAACATCCTTTAAACAAACACTTAAAAAATGAATGAATAAAAATAATACATGTTGGGATATAAAAATAACAATATAAGCCACTATTTACACTATATCCTATTGGCCCTATCTTTTAAAATGGGTTTTAAAGAAATGTATTCATTCAAACCCGGTGGGGTTGTTGCGTCAACAATTATTTGCCATTTGTATTCTAATAATTCTACCTCTAACCTTTCATCCCCACTCCTCTCAAAGTGTGTCACCCTATCAATAACGAAGAAAATAAATTTCTTAAAATCAACACAATGTATGCTATGCATATATAGTGCATTATATGTGTCCTTACATTTTATTGCCCTCTGGTGTTTTGCAATCCTGTCCTTTAACCTACGGACAGTTTTGCCCATGTGGAATACATTGCAGCTAACACAAGTGGCAATATATACTAACTTTTGCGTGTTGCAACTACACCTACCAGGACACCCCAGAGTCTTAATATAATTGGACACCAATACATAAGGTCCTTCATTAATGTACCTACAAAATTTACAGGTTCCACATTTGTACATTCTGGAACACTTGTAAATGATTCTTTTTCCCTCCAAAATTTCTTTGATATTTTTTCCCCTAGAATATAGTATTTTCGGGAAATTACCCAACTCATTTTTCATGGTTTCATTAAATACTGTATCCCATGTTTTTTTCACTAATTCAACAACACCACTAGTTTGAATATTATATTTCAATACTAGTGGCCTGCCTTCTAAGGTATATATATATCATTGTCATTACCCCTTAAAATGGGTTTATATATACTCCATCTCTTATACAAGACCTCATTCCTGATTTTAACAATATCTTTAAGGGATAGCCCTGTCTAAAAAGAAACCAATGAGGGTGTGCACCTCTTTAATACAAGTGTCATCATCACTCACAAGCCTAGAAAGTCTTACCATTTGGCCCTTCACTATTCCTCTTTTTTGATATGATGGGTGACAACTGTTGTAATGTAACAAGGAATTACTATGGGTCCTTTTCCTAAATATGTTACTGCGTAAAATGTTTGCAGATTTGGTCAATTTGATGTCCAAAAACTCTATTTCATTTTGATCCCACTTGCTGGTAAATCTAAAAAATGTTATTGTGCTATTTAAATGTTCAACAAAGGACATCGCTTCATCCTTGCTGTCCTTCCAGAGTGTTAGTATATCATCTAAAAAGCAAGTTATAGAGTGCTATCTTGTCATTATATGATGAACCAAATACATATTCATCCCCCCAGTATAGGAGGACCAGGTTAGCAAATCCAGGGGCACACTTTGCCACCATTGCCACTCCTGAAATTTGTTGAAAAGTTTCCCCTTCAAATGTCACAAAATTGCTCTATAAAACCATTTCCATACATGATGTCATCATATTAATTTTAGCAGCATTCAATTTACCACTTCTAACTAAACTTTGGGTAAAATACTCAACCCCTACATCTTGTGGGATTACTGTAAATAGGTTAATGACATCTATAGTTAAAAAGGACCAATCAGTACCATCATTGGAAATCCCATCTAGTCTATTAAGACAGTGCCAAGAATCTTTCAAAATATGTGGAGACCCAGCCACATCCTTTTGGAGCCCCTCATCCACAAAGGCAGCCAATGGTTCAGTCTTAGAACCCTGAGAAGAAGCTATGGCTCTGAAAGGAGGATCTCTAGTGCCCTTGTGGATTTTGGGGATAACAAAAATAATGGGTGTGACTGGGTGTTCCACCTTTATAAAAGTTAAATTATGTTTCAGACAATGCCCCCTGGTATAGGGCATCAAGAAGAAACAAGTCAATTTTACAATATGCTATATGCAATTTGTTGATAGATACCCTTTGGTAGGTCATGTGGTCACCCAATATTGCCTGCATCTTGGCTATATAATCAAATTTGGACATAATAACCACTCTGCCACCCTTATCGAGTTTCATAATTCTCAAATATTTATTGTTAGCTAGCTCAAATAAAGCATCTCTTTCCTGTTGAGGCAAATTCGGAACATAATTTGCCCCACGTTCAGTATTGATCACATTCTTAATTCCCATGACACATAATTTCTCAAATGTAGACACATCCTTGTTGCAGGGGGGTATAAATACACTCTTCCTTTTTAAACACCCCACATTGTTTTGGTCACCAATAACACTATGGTTGTCCTTAAAGTAAAGGGCCAAGTTTGACTGTCTAACAAACATTTTAACACTTGTAAGCACATCAGCTATATTCATTCTAAAATCAGGTACAAATGAAAAACCTTTTATCAGGACAGCATGATGGCCTTCTTTAATATCAAAGGCACTGTAGTTGTAAACATTAAAATTAGATTTGGTGAAAATTTTACACTGAGATGTAATTCTTCATAAATAGTGGGAGATGAAGAAAAAAGGGTGAAATTTCCTCTAACCCACAGTCAAAGTCATTGTCAAACTTATTTAATATCTCCTCCTCTTGTTGTTGTTGTTGTACCATTGTTTGTTCCAACAGTTGTTGACCCATCACTGTCCCTGATAATTTCTATTTGGACCACAGTGATGATATTTTTGTGTCCCTTCCCTCTTGTTCTGTAATCGAGCAGATCTCCTTAGTGGTGGATACTTGTCTAAAAAAGCATCAGATGTAGATGCACCATTGTCCAGCCCAACATCCCCGTTGGCAAAATCATCATTGGCATTTATACCACTCGCATCATATTTTCCATGACTGCGTTTAGCAAAACCATAAGCCCGATTATATTTATAATCATCTGTATCCCTGGTTAATTTTTTAATTTTTATTTGTATGCTTTTCTCAACATATTTGTCAATGTTACTTAAAACATCATGGTAACCTTGTACATTTTGAAAAAACAATAAATCCCCCACAATACTTTCATTTAGTTTAACAATTTCTTTCTCAAGCATACCTATCTTATTATCATTATTCTTGACAATAATATCTAACATTTGTAGACCTGTCTTGTTAAACAGATCCACCAATTCTTTATAAGCCTGTGTCCCTTGGTCTATGCCATTTGGAAGTTTCCAAATCCTTAGTCCCTTAGGAACTTGTTGTAGAGCAATGGATCAAATTAGGGGAAATTTCACCCTTTTTTTCTTCATCTTCCACTATTTATGATGAAGAATTACATCTCAATAATGAGAATTTGTTGTCACAGTGTAAAATTTTCACCAAATCTAATTTTAATGTTTACAACTACAGTGCCTTTGATATTAAAGAATTCCATCATGCTGTCCTGATAAAAGGTTTTTCATTTGTACCTGATTTTAGAACGAATATAGTTGATGTGCTTACAAGTGTTAAAATGTTTGTTAGACAGTCAAACTTGGCCCTTTACTTTAAGGACAACCATAGTGTTATTGGTGACCAAAACAATGTGGGGTGTTTAAAAAGGAAGAGTGTATTTATACTCCTCTGCAACAAGGATGTGTCTACATTTGAGAAATTATGTGTCATGCGAATTAAGAATGTGACCAATACTGAATGTGGGGCAAATTATGTTCCGAATTTGTCTCAACAGGAAAGAGATGCTTTATTTGAGCTAGTTAACAATAAAGATTTGAGAATTATGAAACCCGATAAGGGTGGCGGAGTGGTTATTATGCCCAAATTTGATTATATAGCCAAGATGCAGGCAATATTGGGTGACCACATGACCTACCACAGGGTATCTATCAACAAATTGCATATAGCATATTGTAAAATTGACATGTTTCTTCTTGATGCCCTATACCAGTGGGCATTGTCTGAAACAGAATTTAACTTTTTGAATGTGGAACACCCAGTCACACCCATTATTTTTGGTATCCCCAAAATCCACAAGGGCAGTAGAGATCCTCCCTTCAGAGCCATAGTTTCTTCTCGGGGTTTTAAGACTGAACCGTTGGCTGCCTTTGTGGATGAGGGGCTCCAAAAGGTTGTGGCTGGGGCTCCACATATTTTGAAAGATTCTTGGCACTGTCTTAATAGACTAGATGGTATTTTCAGTGATGGCACTGATTGGTCCTTTTTAACTATAGATGTCATTAACCTATTTACAGTAATCCCACAAGATGTAGGGGTCGAGTATTTTACCCAAAGTTTAGTTAGAAGTGGTAAATTGAATGCTGCTAAAATTAATATGATGACATCATGTATGGAAATGGTTTTAAAGAGCAATTTTGTGACATTTCAAGGGGAAACTTTTCAACAAATTTCAGGAGTGGCAATGGGGGCAAAGTGTGCCCCTGGATTTGCTAACCTGGTCCTCCTATATTGCGGGGAAGAATATGTATTTGGTTCATCATATAATGACAAGATAGCTCTCTATAACCGCTTCTTAGATGATATACTAATACTTTGGAAGGGCAGTAAGGATGAAGCCATGTCCTTTGTTGAATATTTAAATAGCACAATAACTTCTTTTAGATTTACCAGCAAGTGGGATCAAAATGAAATAGAGTTTTTGGACATCAAAGTGACCAAATCTGCAAACATTTTACACAGTAACATATTTAGGAAAAAAACCCATAGTAATTCCTTGTTACATTACAACAGTTGTCACCCATCATACCAAAAAGAGGAATAGTGAAGGGCCAAATGGTAAGACTTTCTAGGCTTGTGAGTGATGATGCCACTTGTATTAAAGAGGTGCACACCCCCACAGGTTTCTTTTTAGATAGGGGATATCCCTTAAAGATGTTGTTAAAAATCAGGAATGAGGTCTTGGAGAAGAGACAAAGTATATATAAACCCATTTTAAGGGGTAATGACAATGATATATTTCAAAAGACCAATACCTTAGAAGGCAGGGCACTAGTATTGAAATATAATATTCAAACTAGTGGTGTTGTTGAATTAGTGAAAAAAAACATGGGATACAGTATTTAATGAAACCATGAAAAATGATTTGGATAATTTCCCCAAAATAGTATATTCTATGGGAAAAAATATCAAAGAAATTTTGGAGGGAAACAGGATCATTTACAAGTGTTCCAGAATGTACAAATGTGGAACCTGTAAATTTTGTAGGTACATTAATGAAGAACCTTATGTATTGGTGTCCAGTTATATTAAGACACTGGGGTGCCCTGGTAGGTGTAGTTGCAAAACACAAAAGTTAGTATATATTGCCACTTGTGTTAGCTGCAATGCATTCTACATGGGCAAAACTGTCTGTAGGTTAAAGGACAGGATTGCAGAACACCAGAGGGCAATAAAAAATAAGGGCACACACAATGCACTATATATGCATAGCATTCATTGTGTTGATTTGAAGAAATTTATTTTCTTCGTTATTGATAGGGTGACACACCTTGAGAGGGGTGGGTATGAAAGGTTGAAGGTAGAATTATTAGAATACAAATGGCAAATAATTCTTGACGCAACAACCCCACCGGGTTTGAATAAATACATTTCTTTAAAACCCATTTTAAAAGATAGGGCCAATAGGATATAGTGTAAATAGTGGCTTATATAATTATTTTTATATCCCAACATGTATTATTTTTATTCATTCATTTTTTTAAGTGTTTTTTTAAAGGATGTTCAACCATAAATGTATATATTGTGGACAGGATACTTTTTATAACACCAGATTTGGGCAATACTGTTCTATTGTGCGTGGACAAATTCTATGTTTAAAATTTACTTGATAACCAATTACTTATTTAAATGAATGCACATTTTCTGTTGGTTGGTCAGGTGATTGACTGTGTATTTAATGTATGGCATGGTTGTTGTTCACTTACTCTGATGATGCCATGTGTAATGGTGAAAGCGCTTAGCAAGTGAATTTGTATGTATTTTCAATTAAACTCTCTGTCTTGTGCTTTGGACGTGGTTTATTTTTGCCTTTTACCAGTTCTGTACCCTGTGGGCATTTTCTTTGTGGTTTTCGTATGCTACTGATTTGCCTAGGACAACACCTGTCTAGGGAACAGCCCATACATAACAGGCTAACCTGGGCCATTATGTGGATGACCCTACAGTTGAGAGCAATGCAGAGACACAACTTTGTCACACTGAAAGCCATGCAGAAGTAGCATTTGCAGACAAACCCTGTTAAACTAGCAGTATTCTAAACATATAACAGCAATACTCACATTCTGCTCCTAAGACCTGAACCTTCCCCACCATTTAGTTGGCTTGTCTCCACAAGTCTTGTTGAAAGAGGTAGTAGCCCACACAACTCCAGGATGTCTCCCTCACAAGTAAGTGAAAGGGCCAATGCCCACATGGAGTACTCATTTATAGGACTGTGTTGGCATGACATTGGCTATTGGAAGAACTACACAGCTGCTCTGCATGCAGTTAGCAAGTGGGGAACCCCAATAGGTGCACAGGCCATCACCTCGTCATGAGCATCACCTACATAAGCCATGCTGCCACCTATTCAAACCAGCTCTATTCCTGTAGTGCACAGGGAGAGAGAGAGACATAACAAATGAGACATAAAGTATTAAAGAGAAGAAAGAAAAGAGGTAAGTAGAACATGTAAGCAAGTAATTGAATCTAATACTTGGTCTGTAATAATGAGAAATATGGTTTGGAGGAATATATGTCCCAACAAGACATGCTGTGCTAATGTCCTGCTAAACAGCTGCTATGGCCATAGCATCTGGCCTTTTTTGCAGTGGAAGACATCACAGATATACATTTCAACTGTACAGATCCTCACAGAATTCCCACATATTACCATCATATATTTTTGTCTGTTCCTCCTGAGATCTGTACTTGACTGGGAAAAAGCTGAGGACTGATGTCATCAGGTAATGACAAACACTTGAGTTTGAAGCTCCACATCCTTAACAATATTCACTGTAATTCTAAACGTATCATTCTACAAACTTCCTATGTTTCTAGCAGGTATATTTAATGTCTGTCCCTATTTGTCCCCCCTTCATTTTAGGCATTGCCCAAATGTGATGCTCTAAGAGGTTGTGAGGTGGGAACACAGCTCATGAGCCTGACTCACCTGTGAAAGGACAGCACATATATATGATAACTGCTATGGTGTCTGTCAAACAGTTGTGACTGTGCCACTGCTAGGCCAGTAAATGAGATGTTTTCCATATCCATTTTACCTGTGATTATGAGTATGACACATCTTTGCCTTGTAAACTAAGACACTTATAGAGGGCATGTGCATAGCAGAGTACTGTTGCAGACATGTGTATTGAACTGCATGTGATATATTGACTTAATAACATTCATCTGTATAGTGTTCTGCTGGACAATAAGTGCATTGTGACTGATATCTGTAGTAACATACACATATACCTGTGTTATGTCACCCAAACTATTGGCAGGTCTGTGAGCAATGGCATTATAACATAATAGCCTACTTATAACTGTTGGACATCTTCCAGGTTATCACAGTGATGTGAAACTCTACTGTGCAATCAACGTACTAATGTATGGTGCTGCTATATTAATACAGTATCAATACTGATGTCTCCTTTGACACCCATTTATGTGTGCCATTGTCCAGACATACTACTGTAACAGGTTGATAAGTATGATTGAGCAGCAAGACTGTAAACACAGTGTGCCATACTTACATTCAATAGAAATGTATACCAGGTATCCCCTGAGCACATGTATGTATGCATATGTTCAGCTGGAAGGCACAACACTAATCACATGGGTTTCAAGCAGTGAGGTAAATAGGTTGTGCATGTTGCACATGTCTGTTATATCAGTGTCAGTGCATAAAACAGACATATATGTGTACAGCTACTGGTGGTTGCATTGCCCTGACACTGATGTGGGTACTAGAGTAGGCATGATTATGAGGTATTAATCAGAGAAGTATCCACCTGTGGTATGAGCCTCTGCCCATCCCTACCACTACCAGCTATATTAACACCTATATACAGTAGATATCACAAGTGCACACACCCCTGTTGGAATGCCATGTTTGTGTGCTGTATGACAATCAGACCACAGAAGATAATGTCATAAGGTTTCTCATTTTGAATGTGACCCCTTACCTGTCCAATTCCATTGCAATACAATCAAAGGTATTTCTAGGAAGGTGAGCAACTATTGCCAAGTGAAGATGTGCCATGATTATGTCCAGACCAAGACGGACGAATGCTGTAACCATCTCAAGAGGTGCATACACAAGTTTAAGGGTGTGCACACTCATTCAATTGGCTTATTGTACTGAGTATTATTTCCATGTTTTTACAAACCAGATTGTTATGTTTTCAATTGAATTGTACAGGCTATACGTCACACTACAGTTGGGAATTGTTATGAAATGAGTTATTGTGTTGTCATGTTCCAATTGCACAAATACCAGGCAGTGTATCAGGGATGTGTAGCCTTTATATTCACTGTAGCTAAATAGACACAGCAGTACCTGATGTGTAAATCCAGCTTCCACCATAGCAGCAATACACAAACAACATAATAGGTTGCTACATTGGATGTACAGGGACACATAGGTGCAGGCAACAACTTTGAAGCAAGTCTACCTATATCGGAGCAAGCAGGTAAGTTCACACATGATGTGCTGTAAGACTGACTATGACTATGAATCTGACATATCCACACTACCAAGGACAATTGCAACCATGTCTCCACATATGTTGTAAGTCTCAGATGAAACAACACAATTCACCCTGTACTAGGGGTAAATAATACCTCATATACACATGTCATTGATATAGGCAACCTGCATCACACAGGTTAGTTGGGAACATTGCCACCCTGTCCACCCCAGTCGTACATGGAGATATGCACATCAACCACACTCCTACCCACAGCAATGATGAACATGTACATATTGCCTACTGATGGCAACAACAGCATATCTCCATGGGGCATACTGACATCAGTGTCTGCCTCCTACATGAACTCAGGCATGTGCTTGGAGCTCCATCACACACCACAGTCAAACACAGACCTGCCACCATCCACACACCATCCACATGGAAGTTGACCACTATCAACCCTCTACACAGAAATGAGTGGAGGATAGAGGTATACAACCAAGTATCCAACATTGGGAGGAATAAGATAGCTCAGGGACAGGCGTGTAATGCAAGCTGCTATAGCCATAATAGCTTGGAGGTTTCCGGGGTAGTCTGGATATATGCAAATAATATCCACTGTTGTTGTGCATTATGATAACCATATGAGGTCCTGTGACCTTTGCCTGTTCATGTCTTCCAGGTAACATGCAGAGTGCTCACCTACCAGCATTCTCTGTTGGGGAAACAGACATCATCATCACCCAATTTGTGATTGGCCATTATGCCCTGTCATGTGGACGGAGAGCAGAAGATGTGCAGGAGAGGACTGTCCTGTGTAACAGTGCAGCCTACATGGTAAATGATGCCGGACTGCACAGCAGAACTTATGTGCATGTGCAGCATGCATGTAGCAGGTCTGACTGCAGTTTGGATAGGGTTTTCTAATAAACAAAGGTGCACATCTGTGGTGAGGACAGGACGTTGTGTATTATTGTGGTTAGTACTGTAGATGTGCAGACATGCTGTATCCATCCTATATCA
Source organism: Protopterus annectens (assembly GCF_019279795.1). Classification (NCBI taxonomy): domain Eukaryota; kingdom Metazoa; phylum Chordata; order Ceratodontiformes; family Protopteridae; genus Protopterus; species Protopterus annectens. Next base: position 1,837,288,593 of record NC_056725.1, on the reverse strand, counting down.
AGGCCACATGTGTGTCTGCTGATAATAACTCCCCCCTGCCTCACAACTACCTAGGATCCTCTGGGCTGCATATGGGATAGCAGCCTGTAGCTGGTGGTTATTACATTGTTCTGTTGTTGCCTGGCAATAGCCAGGCCTGTGAATTGCATGCAATTTGCCATACACACAACCATCAGTAATAGCTATATTGCTTTATGTAATAGCTATATTGCTTGTTACGCATGTTCATTTTTGCTGGGGTTAACTGTATTGCATCACAGTGGTCACCACTGGGGTCTATCTGACATAAATTCAACATTCCTGTAGCACAACTCACAACTTGTCAGTGCCAAGATGTCTGGACAGAGGCCACCAAATTGTGCTGGACAAATGTCCTAAGGTAAAGTCATGCTTGACACATTACTGGTTTACAGTGGATAAAACTGTGTACACACCCCTATTAAGATGCAAGGTGTTCCTGTTACATACTAATTAGGACAACAATATGTCAGTCCACACCTCTTCCAGCCTTTAATGTGACCCATAACAGGTACTGTTCACTTGTAAAACCAAGCATCTGTACTCATGTATTGCACCTCCAAGGCAGGCCACCTATGAGGGTGGCAGACATCCTATCGGCATGATGTTTCAGTCAGGTATGACACCTCATGCTGCCATATGTGTGTGCACACTCACTGTGGCCTATTTGGCTATAATATCACATACATGGGCATTGTTAAGGCACACAGACCACTTCTGAACACTTATAGGTTTCAAACATATGAATATTCCAGGCACATCTGTACAGAAGACTGTACAATGATTTAACCTGCTCATGTGAGGTAGATGCTGTCACCATACTGTATAAATTAATGGCAGTGGGAGATGGTCACCAGTGGTGTTTGGTATACACATCAAAATGGTATAAGCCACACATGATGTGATCTTCACTCACACACACACCAACAGTTGTCAGCATTAGAATTAGAACTCCTGCCTAACTAGGTATTCCCACTTTAATGCTATGCACTTATGAGACGTGCCACAGAGCTTATACATTTTCAACTCAACCAAAGGTACTTCTGAAGTGGATGACATCAACAGGTCTACTAAATTGGAGTGAAGGGAAGTGTAAAGGGTAGTACACAGGTCAAAATGGTATGAGCCAAACAGTACAGCATTCACACACACACATACACTTGCCAGTATTAGGATTAGAACTCTTGCCTATGTAGATATTCCTACTATAGTGTTACACAGTTACTACACGCTCTACAGAGCTTACTGAATGCTCATGTGGCCAAAGTTGCTGATAATTGCACAACTGTGGTAAAGTATTACAGTTGGCAGACAGTCTGCCTTCTTTTCCACCTGTACATCATGATAGTTCTTTCTGTCTTGCATTTCAACTACCACTATGGCTTGGCACTTCACCAGCTTATTGTATCATGAAGTGTGGCACACCTGTGAGCCGTGAACAGTACTTATTCATCACAGATGTCGCCCCAGTACTTATTAGTTATGTCCACTCCTCCTGGCATGTTTGAAGGGCGATTATCTGTGCTTTCACCCATTGACCTGGTGCACATGTCCATTCCGGGGCATTATTGCAACTGCCACATATACACAGACAACTCTCCCCTCTAAATTCCAAACACTCAGACCTATGAGGGTTACCCATATATCACCCAATGTGGACATATGCACTCTTCAGCAAATAATGGACTAGCAGGTCAAGAGGATAAGATCAACACTTGCACCACATTATGTGGAACACATAGCTCACCGTGACACTCACTTTGACTGCCATGACATACAGTGAAAAGCCACACACCCACCTTCCAAGAGGCACTCAATGGACAACTACCCAAACAGCACAGACAAACAAGGCAGACACCTACTCAGACACCACGACATGGCAAATACCAAGGGACACATATTTAACCTACAGTGTGCCCCCGACCTAAGCCCCTAAGGCTAACCACCTTGCACAATACAGTGATCATGGGTAACTCAATACTGAGGCACACACATCCCACTCACTAGGTTGAATATGGAGCAGGCAACAGCCAAATATCAATCACAGGCCAGCATCTAACACATAACACAGCCAGTCATGTCACTCCACAACAACTATGAGTATCACTCCATATCCATATGGGTGTGAATGAATTGGGACACACCTCCCTGGACTACATGATGGGATACATGGCTGAACTCTATGATTGTGCAGTTCAGGCAGGTGTGACAGTAACCCTGGGCAGTGTACGGCTGTCACCCTGAATGATGCTGCGGTACTATCAACAGATGGTTGACTGCAACATTGGTTTACATGTTGTGTCATTCTCAGGGGATCAAGAGCCTCTCTGCCTGGGATGGCATGATTGCCAGAACTTAATGACTTGCCATGGATGTCCTACATCTGTCACTGCTGGGTTGCCAGGTAATGGCTACGTGTCTTGCCACCCCTATGGTGCCTTATTAGGCAGTGTTCTTAATGTTTTACCACCATAACAGCTACACATGTATGCAGTCTGAGGGTCATGCTGCTCAACAGTGGACAACTAACTGTCAGGATGCAGTCACTCATAGCAGTTCAGGACACATAGAGTGGAGGACAAATGTCTGCTGTAGTGGAGAGGTGATTCACAGCAGCAGACAGCAGACCTGCAATATCAGGCTAGGATGCATTCCACAGCTGTCAGCCCTCAAACATGGACCACACCTCCACAGGTGGTGTTGTCTCCATATTCATTATGGATAGGAACACCTCCAGACTAGCATCCCATCATAATGCATTGAAGATACTTCTAGTACAACCGCCTTAGGGTAATGGTGCTATCCAGACAATAGCCCGCTATGGGTGAACATTTATGTCCCTAGACTGTCAATGCACATTCCTCAACACCCTGCCATCTCTGATGGTCCAATGCAACAATGACATAGTACGAGTCTTCAACTACCCACCCATCACCTGGGGAATGTAGCCAATCACCAGTACAGTGGCCCAAGACTTCTGGGATTCATCATTTCCATTGCCCTACACCAGCTCATACTGAGCCATGGTAAAGAATGCAACAGCCATGACCTGTGTTGACCACTTAAATATGGGACCATTGCTCATCCCCAGATGTCAATTCCTACATGATGAGATTTGCACAGGCTGTAACCAACATGGAACTCAACATGTCAGCCATACCCCCCACAAAGATAACCACCTGGCAAAAACTCTCCAAAGCTGACTTTGCAGCCATGAAAACAGGGGCGGATGTCTTCACTGCACCCATGGCAATGGGATGTAGCTGCATGACTGTGGAATCATACACATAGGCACTGTACAAACAGATACATGAACGCATGGTACAAGCCAGAGCCAAAAGAACCCAGACACTCCTGCAAATACTGGGAGACAATGTGATGGTCCCCTGCCATTACTGAAGTGTACATCAGAAGGAGGACACTGTTGCAGGAGAAAGGTGTATCCCATGACTGTTGAACTCCCTTATTAGCCTCAACTCCCTTATTAGCCTCAGACACATCTTTGGATCCCTCATGGAGTCCCCAACAGGCATCTCTGGCAGCAGAGATGCAGCAGACACTGACGACAGTCACAACAGCCATGATAGCATATCAACAACCTCCACAGCATTAAACACAAGTGCTGTGAGTTACTGCACAAAGATGATATCTATCCTGAGACAGCAGATATTGACCACAGTCTTGGCAACACATTCAGTGCCAGCTTTACCCCTCTCTCCTCCCACAAGTGAAGTGCTGAGTGAATGTGTTCTCACATGCTGTATCCCATGTCCTTTCTAGATATCCGTGTGTCACCAGGATGTGGTCCTGCAGCAAGACCACAGAGTATGGCAGTGTGGTGACACATCCACCATGTCATAGGTAGAGTACAGTATGTTCATGGTTATTCCCAGTCTGTAACACAGTGATTGCATATGCCTCAGATTATAGGGCTGAGGGTTGTACATAGGTACATGTTGATGTACAACATCTGTTCTAGAATGGAGAATGGTACATGTTCTAGTTTGGACACACCTCCGATTGCAAATAACCACAGCCACAGGGGATATTCATCAACCAAACACACTGGGATTACTATTCATACAGACACACACACACACACACACACACACAGAAACACACACTTGCCAGTACTGAGATCCATAGGTTCATTGCTTCATAGGTGTGTAGTAGGTGAATGGGCCTGAAGGCTCTACAAGGCTAGCCCAAGGGAATACCTTGGCATCAGGCCACATGACAATAGTCCTCGGTGTGGCTCAGGGGTATAGTCACTGGAGTGGTCCCCAGGGGTGGGTATTGTATTCACCATCCACTCATCCAAGCTTCTATTGTGGATGCCCAGTGATGTGCATTGCTTCCCATGTATGTGATCTATATTCCATAACATGGACAGTGTCTAGGTTGTGCACATGTCTCACGTGTGTTCTTTGATGTGTGGAAGTGTACTTGAGGTCTCTAGGGCATATTGTGTGGACAGATTGGTATCTTCTGATGTACCATTCCAGACCTCATTTGGTGAAACCTGGCTATGTAACTGAGGTCGTGATTGCACCTACATTGACAGTATGATACGGGTATTCAGTGGAGTTCATGGTGTCTGTCCATAGAGGGCATGTATATAAGACATGGTATTCCCTGTGTGGGGTATGTTTGCAGACTCTAAAGTTGTTGCAGGTGTCAAGTGGGGAACATGGCAAAAGGGCCACTGTACACACTGCACTAATGAGGGGATGGAACAGGGTGCTATGTCCTTTTACTTGCTGGATAACATACACTCATTCAGGAAATGTAACACATCAAAGTACTTTCTGATGTCAATGGCACTATTGTGGTCAACAGGCATGTAGTCCACTGCTATCACACAGTGGGTACTATCTGTAAGGCAATATGAGGAACTACCAGTATAGTGGTTGTTGCCTAGCCAAGTGTGTTTGTCTATGATACGTGGGTGGAGAGTGGTCTCTGTGTAATAGAAGAGTTACCTATATCACTAATCCATACTGTCACATTTAGGGCTGTGGATTGTCTACACCAACCTCTCCAGTGTCTGACATCTGTTGGCCTTGTAATGTGGGCATTGTGACATATACTAGGTCCTCAACATAATAATTTAGCATAACCCAACCTGCAATGTATCCTGTTATTACACAATCCCCCCTCGCAGGATACTGATGACAGACACACACACACACACACACACACACACACACACACACACACACACACACACACACACACACACACACACACACACACTCAAACACACATACTTGCCAGGACTGAGATTTAAACCCCTACCTAGCTATGTATTACTACTACACTGTACAACATTTATCGCCCTCCACCACCAAGCTTATAGGATGTATGTTGTCCCAAGATACTTCTAAGGTGAGGAACATCACCAGCCCTTGTAAATATTGGCATTGGGTGATGTAGTGGGTGAAAGATTCAAAAAATATTTCACCCTACACACACATTTACATTTGCCAGGGTTGAGGTTCAAACCTCTAACAATCTTTATTTTCTGAACATTATGTTACACATTTAACACATGCACCACTGATCTGACATGGTTTAGGGTTTGCAACAGGTACTTCTAATGTAGATGATATGTGCGGGACTGCTAAAGACAGGCACTGAGATGTGTACTGGGTGTAAATGGGGCCAAAATCTTTGAGGTGCGGACATACATATGTACACACACAAACAATTGCCAAGGATGAGATTTAAACCCATACCTATGTAGCTATTGCTACTACATTGTTCTGCATTTATTACACGCACCATGGAGCTTACATGTTGGAGAATTGTGCCAAGGTATCTTTGAAGATGTGTGCCATCAGCAGCACTGGTAAAGGAGGGGTAAGGAAAGTTTTGTAAGTGTGAATGACCACAAAAATCAGGTCTCTACAAGCATATGCACACTCTCTCACACAAACACTCACATTTACAAAGTTGCCAGGATTAGGATTGGAACTCCTACCTAACTAGTTTGCTACAATGTAGCATTACACAGCTGCTGCATGCGCCATGGAGCTTTTATGTTGGAGAGTTGCCCAAAGGTATCTTTGAAGGTGAGTCACATCAGCAGCAGTGCTAAAGGAGGGGTATGGGAAGTGTTTTAAGTGTGATTGACCACAAAATCAGGCTTTTACAAGGATACACACACTCTCTCTCACATTTACATAGTTGCCAGAATCAGGATTGAAACTCCTACCTAACTAGTTTGTCACACTATAGTATCACACAGTTATCGCAAGTGCCATGGAGCTTATACATTGGAAAGCTGTCCAAAAGTATCTTTGAAGGTGAGTCACATCAGCAGCCGGGGTAAGGGGAGAGTAGTAAGTATGAATGTCTACAAAATCAGGTGTCATCAAAGACACACACACTCTGTCACACAAACACACACACTTGGCATGTCTGGGATTAGAACTCATAGCTAACTAGTATGCTACACTATGGTGTTACGCACTTATCATAAGCGCCACTGAGTTCATATGTTGGCAAGCGGTCCAAAGGTATCTTTGAAAGTGAGTGACATCAACGACAGTGTTAAAAGAGGGGTAAGAGAAGATAAGAGTCGTAATTGTGAATGTCCACAAAATCAGGTATCAACAAAGACACACACACTCTCTCACACAAACACACATTTGCCATGTCCGGGATTAGAACTTCCACCTAACTAATATGCTACACTAGAGCATTATGCAGTTATTGCGAGCACCATGAAACTTATAGGGCTGACATTTCCCAAAGGGTTATTTCAAGGTAACTGACATCAGCAGGAGTGTTAACATGAGCAATGGGAAGTGCAGTGTGTGTGAATGAGCCATAAATCATTCCTCTGGAAACACACACATGCGTACACACACACACACACACACACACACACACACACACACACACACACACACACACACACACACACACACACACAAACACACAATCAGTCACACACAACTTTACATTTGACAGTACTGAGTTTACAAATGCTACATGAATACTTATTTGTGCTACCATGTTACACAGTTATCACAAGCACCACAGGCACTACAGGGCTGAAAGCTACCAAAAGGAATGTCTACAGTGATTGACATAAGCACGTCATGTGATATAGGCCAATTGGATGTGTAGTGGGTGGGACAGGCCTCATAATGGAATTCTCTCTGTCACTGTCTGTCTGTCTCTTTTCCCTACATCTTTGTGTGTGTATGTTTGACATATTATAGTCTGTTGGCCTTAGATATGTGTGAGTATTCCTATCCAATGTGTGTATGAAGCATAACTGATGTACAGTTTGGCATGTGTGCACAGACATCTGCAAATGACAGATATATATATTCCACTGTGTTGTCAGACATGGCCTTCATTTCTCTAAGTGTATAAGCATGCCCAGTATGACCTTCTGTATTGAGTGTGCGAATCCATTCCAGGTAGGGTTGTACTCTAGTCCAGGGTTTGGTGTTCTACACCAACAGCTAGCAACCTGTTTCTGCAGGATATCTGTAGAGAGGTTGACAATATGGAGTCACAATGGGCAATAGTTAGGGGGATGCTATAACTATTGCTGTCTGGGCTGCTTGTATTACATGGCTGGTGTTAGCATAGATATTTAGACATATGTAGTGTTTTACACTGTGATGTATTATGCCATCACCTGCTGACAGATATAATTATTTGCTCACAGTTATTTACCGGGAAATACAAGATGAATGAAGCTGAGTCCAGCATTGTGGGCTACAGCCTACACATTCTTGCACACTCCTTCCATTCTGGAGGGGTAGCGACAGACACTTGCTGATGGGTCTGTGTAAATGATCCAGCACCTTGATAGTATGGTGGCTAAGGATCCCCTTCTTGTACATATATTGACTTAACAGAATGGCCATATCCTGCTGTGTCCATACCTCTCAGCTGTACAGATTCACGCAGGTTACCCTGAGGCAGGGGTCATATATCTGGTCAGTTCCACTTCACATTGTAGTTTATGAGCAGGTTTGTAGCCACCCATTACTGGGTTTGCAGGCAGGGCTAATATGGGCACACATCAGAGTTTCAGACTTCACACACTCCATGATGTCCATGCTGTTACACCCCCCACTTTACTATTCTATCCTCTTCCTAACATTATGCGAGTGATATCTGAAAAGTATCCCTATAGTTGGCCCTTCATCCCAGTGGAATTTATGGATTGGTCCACAGTTCATGCAGTAGGACATGGGGGCATGCTACTGGAATTTGTCAACATGGCCTTGCATTTGTGTTCAGCTGACTGTGTTAAGTTGTTAGTTGGGACCCCATGAGATACCATACATTGGCACTACAGGTGAGGCACAGGCCTTTGACAGAGGACTGTAGGCCACTTGGTAGTGATGCAGGCCATCAGTAGCAGGCTAGTGCATTCTGTCACTCCTACATTTCTAGGCTGTGAGCCAGTGGATTCCCCTGGGGTGACAGAGTATGTGTGCAAGGTGTTAATGGCAATAGTTCCTGTCCATACTGATCCATTGGTCTGGATGCAGGCAGGGTGCTGCTTACAACTAGGGACACACCTGCATAGGGCACCTCTTCAGTATGCTGCATTCTGTGGGTATTTCCATACAGAACTGGGGTCATACCGTACTAATTCCCAACAGCAAGGATATGACCTGTGATAAACCAGCGCTGATAGTGGAGTGAGCTGAGTGCATGTGTGATATGGAAGCTACTTGCAGCTGACTCACAGATATACCTGGGACATTCCCCTTATGCTGCCTTGTGCAGGGACATAGGCAATCTCTCATTACTTCAGAACTTTGTATTTTGTGGTCTGCCAGTGATTGGCCAGACTACATCAGTATTCCATACTACACGGACAACTAATATGCTGCTAACCTGTATGTACAATTCCAAAGTTGTGTGCAGTTGACAGCTACTTTTTATGCACTCTGTCTGGGGTACTTCCACCTGTGTACTTTGTGTATGTATGAGCCCACATTCTTGGCATGTCCATCTTTCAGATGGTGACAGATATTGACATCTGGATAGTGAGTATGGACAACTGTTGACATGGGTATTGCTGAGAAGCATTGTGGTTGGCACTGCAGTTGGCAGAACATGGCCCTGTCAACCACAGTACTGCCCAAAGGCCACCAAGATACAACCCGCCATGCCTATATGCTGACCACTTCCAGACAATATTGAATACACAACAACTTAACAGACAGACCCCTGCATATTGTATGCATGCAACAATCTATCCTGTAGATTGGGCCAGCTTGGGTAATCTGTGCTCCACTAATATTACTTCTCACATTTACATGTTACTGCATTTCTACATAGGATTGGGGGGGGGCACCTGATGACTTTAAACATTTGCTATGACTGTACTGGTATTTCAGGTAGTCTGTTGGCTTCCATTTCATGTTGTATTCTGACCTATCATGCAGACTGGAGGCATATCAGTAAAGTACAGATCTTAGGTTTTATTGACCTACATTTCAGTTTCAGACTTCTTACCCTTCAGAACTGGCATACAACTGCCAGACTTGTTGTAGTCTGTCTGTGTAGATCTGGAGATGGGCTATTCACCATTGCCATCAATTGGATGCCTTAGCCCAGCCTTTCTTTATGGTCATCTACACCTGTCCTGCTGGTTGAGGCTGGTGGTGAGTATGTGAGCCTCACTGACATGCATGTGTGTGGACACATATTTGGACCACCACATGTACTGCAGTGGGATTTGTCACCTTGTCTAGTACTGCCTAGTATGTTGACACCGGTATTTGTTATGGATTTCATGCTGCCCATATAGGTGTCTACTATCTGCTGCCATCCCATTCAGCCACCCGATTCCCTTGCATGCTCATGTCCATACCATAGATACAACTATCAGAACATACTACTCCATTCAGTAATTGATAGGAAGAATGATTTACCTTGTGGCTGGGCCAGTATTAAGGGCAGTGCTGGAGGGCTGCGTATGTTGGATGCACATAGTACACTCCCTATACATGATAAAGTACAGGTACTGTCATGTTTGGCATCCCTTTTACTGTATGTGCGAGTCAAAGAGAGGGGTCATTCCCAGGGTCCCTACCGCATCAGTGTATGTGCTATGCGTTGCCTCTTTGCCAAGGCCTGGGCATGCCGGCCTCCTTCTGCCTACATGGGTAGGCTCAGGTAGTTCCTCCTCTGAGTCACTCTGTGTCTGTGATGGTCTTGGCAATGGTAGAGGTCTGTGTGGCCTTGCCCTGTACTGTTCCTGCTGCAGGTGTTTCTGCAGGATCATATTGTGTAGCATGGCACATACTATGAACATTTGTGTACATGTAGCTGGAGAGTACTGCAAGGCTCCACCAGATATGTCCAGGCAGCAGAACCATGAGTTGAGCATCCCAAACACAAGCTCTATTATGATTCTGGTTTGTGTGTGTGTGCCTCATTATGGAGTTCTTGTTCAGGTGTTTGGTATTTCTGAGGGGTGTCATTAGCCACGGCTCCAGTGCATAGCCAGCATCCCCCACTAGGTGGCCATATGGGATGTCCCCACTGGCACATGACTGGTGCAGCTGTGTCATATGCCAGATGTGGGAGTCGTGATAGCTTTCAGGGCTGCCAGCACACACATTCAAGATAACGCCCTGAGCATCGCACATGACCTGGCAGTTGATGGAGGGGAAGACCTTGTGGTTTATGTAGACCCTACCCTACTCATTGGGTGGTGCTTTAATGTGTATGTGCGTGCAGTCTATAGCACCCACTACCTCTGGGTATTCTGCTATATGGTGGAAGAGATGCATATTGCTGGTCAACACCTCATTGGTGTTTAGGAAATATATGTGCTCACTGGCATGTGCTGACATGGTGTCCAGGAACTGGTGGAGTTCCCCGGATGCTGATGCCTGTGACATCCCCATAATATCCTCAGTTGCCCTTTGGAAGGTACCTGTGGCTAGTATTCGTAAGCCTACACATACCTTGGTATCCACTGGGATGGGTTTCCCCTCTGTTGGTTCTGTGTGTGAGGTGGGGCTGGCACAGCTCAACAATTTGCTGTAGAATGTCCCTGTTCAACCTATAGCACTCCACTATCTCCAGCTCATGCAGCCCCTGGTAGGTTACCCTGGGTCTGTACACCCTTCTCCTCCTCTTCACTGTGGGATGGTCATCAGCATTCACATCCTCACCACCCTCAGCCTCTTGCATATATTGATGTATGAGAGCGACAGCAGCCCCTAACATTTTGTTTGCTTTGTCAGGTAAAGTTTCCTCATCTGTGTACACTGGTGGTGTAGAGTTTGGGGGGAAAACCAGACTGAAAGGTGTTTGCATAGCTTATAGTAGTGTGCTGGGCTTCTGCCTGTGTAATTGGCTGATTTTGATACATTTCACCTGACAGCTATGCTAATTCTCATTGATTGCCTTCCTGGTGCTGTTTTCCCTTCCCATTGCCTTCCCGTTTAAGCCCCGAGGCACACCGTGCATACCCAGTGCTCAGATGTGAACATAGCTGCTATTTCCTGTTTTTTTTTTTTTTTTAAAACCCGGGCGCAGCACGCACATCCATTTAAGCAGGGAAAACAGTGCTCAGCAATGTGAGACACACTCCCTTCCTTAGCTTTGCTTAACTAAGGGGAAACACAAGCCACACAGCTCCAGTAAGCTTACAGCATGCATGACACTCCCCCTTATGAGGTCATCCACCTCTTATACAATGGTGTTGCTGCACCTACATGGTTGGGTGCAAGCAAACACTGAGAGGAAATCTGTGATTTAGTATTAATCCCCTGATTTACATAAACCAGAATGCTAATTCATAGTTACCACACTCACACTGAGCCTTCCCCCCTTAGCAACCACTATTCCCGGTATTGTTGTCTTATGCATGCCATTGACTATTATGGCAAAATGCTGATTTGGGTATAAAAGCTTATTTCCCCCTTTTTTTCTTATTTTCGTGGCGAACCCATTTCTGCACCGCTGCCCTATGCTTAAACATCTGAGACTGGCCAAAAAAAAATTAATTTTTTGTTTTATAATATTGCAACTATTTTTCATGCCAATGGCCATATATTTGGCCATTGGCATGCCTACTACATTGAATACATGCTTTCTTTCTACCTGTCATGCCTCCATTTTGCAATTTGCAAAAATGTATTCGGTTAGTAACCAAATGCATTTATGCAGGTTACACTATTCTTGCACAGATGCCTGCCTGCTTCTTGGATTGCTAATTCACCTTATTTGCATGTTTTTCACCAGCAAATCAGGTAATTAGCATATAGCAGTGGTGTTCGTGTGGGAATAGTGTAGGAGTGCTCGTGCACGTCCTGGGAGCTCGATCCTGGATTGCTTGGCAGACATATTGCATGCAGCAGCTTGTGCGCTATTCCTGCACTCCGTGCAGAGCTTGCTGAATCCAGGGGAAAGTTTCTCAGCAAATACTCAACTCTTCCATTAAGCAACCCTTCTTGAAGCAAAGTTTCAAACCATTTTAAGTGCATCCCCTTAACCATGATAATTACAAGTAAACTTATAATATGCAGATTAGCTTTGCATTTTGGTCTTAGAGTGTGTTATCAACTGATAGTCTCAGATGTGAAATACAGCTTTAATTATTCTATTGCCTCTAAATGCTGCATGTGTTCACATTTGGCATCCTGATATATTCATCAGTTTCATCCAGAGAGTTTCTACCGCAGTAAGTAACACCAAGAAACAAATGTAACTTTTCCAGTTTGCATATCTCTTTATGTCTGCATCATGCTTGTTACACTGAACCTGAAGTAAGTATGCCAATTGACTCTGTGCCACCTTTTTTTGTTTTTTCTTAGTTTACCTTCACTGTTAACTCTGCACCTCATAGCTCTGAACAGCAGTCTCTGGAATCCTATTTCTGACACCATGACAGTCATAATCCTATGAAAACGTATGGAGCTATAAAATGTCCCAGCTCTGGGACACACAGAAAATATTTTACTACACTATAAAAGGGTGTTTTCTAATGATCATATTTCACTAAACAGTGATTACCAAATCACCATAAAAAACATTAATCTTAAATGGATAAACAACAAAGGCTTAACAACCTTTTTTTATTATCTCTTCTAGCTCTTTAGTTCAAACAGCCTCAAAGAAGTATAAAGACCAAAAAACACACTTCATTTATACACACCGACATCAACAAACCCCTTCAAAATTAAAAAAAAATACCAGTTAAAAGCCAAGAAACATTAATATTCAAAATAACATAACATAACATAAAAAAGTGATTACCTGATATTAAAAGAAGGTCTGCTGTGTTGGGAGGATAACACAGCAGCTCTTTCCATTCTCTTCCCAAGATCACTTTATCTGTAAGCCTTGTTTTTTTCTCCAAGTTTCACTGACCTCATTGTTTATTATATCAAGTTGGGGGTGATATACATAAATGCAATGCACATGTGGAATTAAAATATTTTGTTCTCTATTTAAACTAAGAAAGAAGTAAAGGGTATAGTTTATTGTGTGGCTGTTTGCATGCAGTAGTCACTGCAATATACTAAACAGCAAAAAGTTGTCTCAGTTAACTGTACAATCAAAGTTACCTGTATACACACACACACACACACACACACACACACACACACACACACACACACGCACACGTACACGCACAGGCATACATTCATATACATACATAACACACACACAAAAACCCACACATAGGCACACACATATCCATACACACACACTCAAACACACAGTGAGCATTAAAATTGGCAGGCCTTGAAAAAAAATATTGTTTCATGTCGCAAGATGAAATACATCTACAAAAGCACTATTGCATTTTTTAAGTCCCATAACATGTTCAGCTATGCAAGCTATAAAGAATTTGTATTTCTTTACTTTTTTGCATAAAGATATAAGCATATTTACTGTAATAAATATGTCCTGTGTGTGGTATTACAATTAATATTTGCACAACATCTCAGTGAAATGTTACAGCTAGAAAAAAAAAACTTGGCTTGCTATACATATTAAGCATTAACCACCTCCCTTTACAGTGCATGGTTTTGCAATGTTCCTTGTGTGACTTTAAGAAGGAAGTATATTTCAAGCCTGTTTACCTTTTAAGTTCTCTTCACTGTTATATAAACATTGTGGTTTTGAATGTATCACTTAAAAAACAGGTCTCACGCCATTCAGGATATAACCAATACTTGTTAATCACACCCTTCATTATAGCCTAACTATCTCTATATGCACTCAGAAATGCTGTTCTCAGTGTGCTTTGAATTATAAAAGTAGCCTTACCGGTTCTCTTATCCCAGCTCATCTTCCTAGCACACTTAATGCAACACATTTATTTCTTAATTTAAATTAAATGTTTTTTGCTGTTTAATCTTATCAGACCTTGTAGTATAAAATCCTCAGTGTACCTCATTCTTTTAGAAGCCTAGTCATGTTATGGGCGAACAGATCAAAGCATCTTGTCCTTCCAGGATATTATTAGTAATGACAGGGTAAGAACAGTTAGTTTTCATTAAAGCATACCAGTGATTTCTTGTATCCTGTTATACCAGTACCATTAGAAGATACATACGCATAGATAAAAAAATACTGAACTGCAGTTTATACAGACCTCTGGGGCTGGACTTTTGCATAGCAAAAGTAGGCAACCACTTAGGGTGCTGTGCTTATAGGGGTGCTCTTTCCTCATTTATTTATTTATTTTTCATTTTGTTTCTTTACTCTAAAAAATATAGAAATAAATAAACTGCCTCGGCAGAACAAATACACCCACAGAACACTGAGTGCTCGAGGAAGGCAGAGCTCCAGTTAACTTAACTTCATGTCAAGTTAAAAATTAATAAAAATAACTTCTGCTACTAAAAAATAATAAAAAAAAAATAAAATAAAAATAAAATTAATGAACAAACCCCACGCTTGTATGAATAGCTTTTGTTTCTTTATTGTATCGGAACTTCATCAGACTAAAGAACAGGGCAATGAATTCAAAATATAACTACAATTTTACAATGATGGTGGCAGTGATCAAACAGATATTTTTGTCAATATTAATGTGGCTTTGTGATTTATGTGGAAGAACTTGGAATGGAATACTTCAATGTGTGGACTATTGAGATGAAATACTATTACATAGCCATCAGTTGTCATGGCTGTAACTACTCGGTGGACGATGAGCTTGACTAGATGAAAGTAACCGACCCTCTTGTTATTTGTTCAGTTTGACAGTCACTATCTATCTTAGAAGAGCTAATGTGCATTTATGAGAATCTTCCCCAGTTCCAGCAACTTTGAATTATTAATTCCTCTTCCCTACCAGCACTTCTTCCATGCTGCCCATAAGACACTTTGTGAATCATTGCTCATTGTCACCATCCTGTAACAGATTAGAGGAATTTCCCCAATGCCCTCACCAAACTTCAACTAGTGAATATGAGTACCACATTGGGTCTCCCCTGAAAATGGTCTAGGCTAGTGGAACTAACCCAGTAAAAAAAAAACAATTAAATTCATAAAACTAGATGAATAACATGAGGTAATGTGGACAAGCAGAAGATTTTGGGACTCTGCACATGATTCTAAAGCAACGGTATGCTAAATTAAACTTGCCTCTTTTCCCTCTCTTTAACAGATATTGGGGAGGATGGGGTAGTCCTAACAGACTAGAAAAAGAAGACGTTCTGCTTTGCAAAATGTGAAGGAAAAGGACATGAACTAAACAGCAGACTAATTATTTAAATCTTTCTGACAGGAAACTTGACAGAATCCCTCATAAAGGAAAACAAATACATATGTCACACCTAGTGGGGCAAAATGTCAAAGCGAGCATTTATTTACACTGGCACTATCATGAGAAACCAGTTTAACTGATTTCTTTAACTGGTTACCAAAGTTAAAGATATCAGAGCACTATAGATGTGAGCTATCTAGAGTTTACAAATTCATGCTTTTTGTTCTGCCAGCATATTTCAGGTTATGTCCTGTAAGCATCTGCTGTGGAGCTTTCCTGTTCTTCTGTCTGAACCTTATTTGGTACCCAATCCTTGGGTAAATATGCATCAGGCTCTTTTACAATTGGTTATTTCAAACATTTTCAGCCAAGATGCTCTGTCTATGCTCTATTCATGAACTCAAACAGGGACAAAACATTTCTACTGCTAGTACACTCTGGCTTATTGGTCTGAATGCATTGTTAAAAATATATGTGTTATTCTACATTCATAAGTTAGTCACCCAAAATATATTTCTTCAGGGGATATTTGCATATATCTCAAAAGGGAGGGTTGCAAATCTTTCTATAGATATGGTTCTCTGTCTGCCAGAGCTTCTATGTTTGGGTCCAATGTATATTTGCCCTGTGACTCCTTTCTTCATCCATCCCACAATTATTCTTTAAATTGTACTGTGTTCAATGGTTAATCAGTCAAGAAAATACCCTTATCCACGCCACTTAATATCTTGGCTCCAGTCTTTATAGTAATATACACAGCCAAACTCATCTGATGCAATAAATGTTTTCCAAAATTTTCAGTGCCTCATAAATGTTCTGTGAGATGTTATCTCTTGTAGGACTACTGACTGTGTTTGGGATATATGCCACATTATAGATCAGCCATTCTAAAACTGCATATTTCTAGAGTCTGTAGTCTAGTTTTTAGAGACTGGACATTAATACTACCTTAAATAACTGTAGAAACAAATATATGTGGTACTGGTAGAGCAACTAAAATTTACAAGCAAATTACCTTAAGTTCAATTCACTATGAAGGCCAATTTTATAAAAGTAAATACAGTTGACCTCAGTTTAAAAATGACTACTACTGGATTTTCTGGTACTGCTACACTTTCATTTTCCATGTCTGCAACAGTCCCATGTGGTCAGCACCTTTACCCACTAACTGAGGAAAATTAAATGTTTTTGGATCTTATTTTTCCATGTGAATAGATGATATCAGTTGTACAGAAGTATTCAACACCAAAAAGAAAGACGATCTGATAACATTTTTTTGTTGTTGTGTTCTGAGCTTGTATGTTCTCTTACATTTGTCAACACTTTACTTTTATTGAGCAAGTGGATAAGGAATCCATGACCAAGATTTAACTAACATATTTTAATGTTCACAAAGATGAAGCAAAACACAATTTCTTGACACAAAAACATAAAATAATGCTTATAATAAAGATGTGATAGTACTTGTTTGTGTCTTTCGACTTTTCCTGGTTAGGGGTCGCCACAGTGGAACTCTGGTCCACTAATGATTGGCAGTAGATTTTTACGTACTGGCTTGCCAGGCCTAATGCACAACCTTCAACGAAGGAACGCCCATTCACGCATGTCACTACACAGAAGACGCTCTAACTGAGAATCGAACTAAGAAATTAAATTCACGTAACTCATTCTGTGTATTCAGTTCAATGTGTATATTTAAAATATATGCAATATATAAAGCTGCAGACACAATGAGCAATTGTATTCGTGAGAATTATAGATAAAAATGGCCCCCAGAGCCCCATAGATCATATTTGATTAATGGTTGGTGAAGATCAGCCCTGGGATTCACGTACAGTCATTTTCTGTGCAGGAACAGTGTAGGAGCTCCTGCACGGAAAATGACCGCCAAGCGATCCAGGAAAGTGCTGTTTTCACATGCACGAGCGGCTGTACACTGTTCCTGCATAGAAAGCCATATGGGATGCAAATCACCTCATTTGCTGGTAAAAAACATGCAAATGAGGTGATTTTGCAATCCATGAAGCTGGCCAGACTCTGTGCAGGAACAGTGTCAGAGCAGAAATGTATTCAGTTAGTAACTGAATACATTTCTGCATCTGAGCAAACGGAGGCAGGACAGCTCATGAAAAGCATGTATTACAGTCAAACACACATGACAATGGCCAAATATAAGGCCATTGACATTAATAATAGTTTATTTTTTTATGAAATTAAACTTTTTTTTTTTTTGCCAATCATGCCTGTTTAAGCTCAGGGCAACGTTGCACAAACGGAATCATGCCGAAAAGAAAAAAAACTGAGAAAAGTCAATTTTAAGATAATTCTGCATTTTGCCATTATAGTGTATGGCATGCAGAATGTAAACAATACCAGGGAGCACTGGTTGTCAAGAGGAAAGGGTCTGTCTACGTGCAGTAACTAAGGACTTACACACTGGGGTATGCAAATGAGGGAAGTTATACTGAATCACAGATATCCTCAAAGTGTCAGCTTGTACCTAACCGTGTAGGTGCAGCAATATAACAGTGCAAGTATAACAGCTGAATGACTTCATAAGGGGGTGTGTCATACTTGCTGTAAGCTCATTGGAGCTTTGTGTTCTGTGTTTGCCCTTAGCTAAGCACAGCCAAGGAAGGGTGTGTCTCTGAGGCTGTATTGTCTTTCTATGAAATGCAGAGTGTGTTCGCATCCAGGGCGGGCCATTTCTGCTTAAAAGTGCTTACATTAGCTAAATAGGTGTGCATGGCGCACAGTGGGCCTAAAAAAAAAAAAAAAAACACACAGGAAATAGCAGAACTGTTTACATTTTTGCACAGGGCATGCAAGGTGCACCACTGGGCTTAATTAGGGAGGAAGTGGGTGGGGGAAACAGCAGTAGAAAGACAATCAAGGAAAACTAGCATAGCTGGCAGGTGGAATGTATCAGAATCAGCCAATTACACATGTAGCAGGCCAGCACACTAATATAAACTATGCAAACACCCTACAGACTGGTTTTCCCACAAACTTTACACCACCGGTGTACACAGACTGGGGATTTTTAACTGGCAAAAATAAATAAATATGTTAGAGGCTGCCACTGCTTTACTCCATCAATATATGCTAGAGACTGAGGGTGGTGAGGAGGAGAATGCTGACAACCGACCCACAGTGAGGAGGAGGAGGAGAAGAGTGTACAGACCCAGGGTAACCTACCAGGGCCTACATGAGCTGGAGATAGTAGAGTGCTATAGGGTGGACAGGGACATTCTACAGCAAATCATTGAGCTGTGCTGGCCATGCCTCACACACAGAACTAATAGAGGGGAACCCATCCCAGTGGATACCAAGGTATGTCTAGGCTTAGGAATACTAGCCACAGGTATCTTCCAAAGAACAACTGGGGATATCATGGGGGTCTCACAAGCATCAGCATCCAGGGTACTCCATCAGTTTCTGGATGCCATGACACTGCAGCAAAATAAGCAGATATATTTCCCCACTACCTGTGAGATGCTGACCACACATATGCATCTCTTCCACCATATAGCAGAATACCCTGAGGTAGTTAGTGCTATAGACTGCATGCACATACACAACAAAGCATCACCCAGTGAGCAGGGCAGGGTCTACATAAACCACAAGGGCTTCCCATCCATCAACTAGCAGGTCATGTGTGATGCCAGGACATTATCATGAATGTATGTGCTGGCAGCCTTGGAAGCTATCACGACTCCCACATCTGGCATTGCTCACAGCTGTACCAGGCGTTTGCCAGGGGGCAAATCCCAAATGACCATCTAGTGGGGGATGCTGGCAATGCACTGGAGCCGTGGCTGATGACACCCATCAGAAATACACACACACACCCGAACAAGAACACCATAATCAGGCACATACACAAACCAGGATCATTGTAGAGCTTGTGTTTAGGATGCTCAAGTCACGGTTCCACTGCCTTGACATATCCGGTGGAGCCTTGCAGTGCTCACCAGCTACAGGTACACAAATGTTCATAGTATGTGCGATGCTACACAATATGATCCTGCGGAAACAGCTGCAGCAGGAACAACACAGGGCAGTGCCACACAGCCTCCCCATCATTGCCAAGGCCAGCACAGGCACAGAGGGACTCAGAGGAGGAACATCCTGAGCCTGCCCCTGTAGGCAGGAGGAGGTATGCACAGTATGCCCATGCCTTGGCAAACAGGCAATGCATAGCACACACATTGACACTGTAGGGACCCAGGGACTGATACCTCTCTCTGACTCACACATACAGTAAAAGGGATGTCAAACATGACACTACCTGAGCTTTACCATGTACAGGGAGTATACTATGTGCATCTGACATAGACAGCCCTCCGGCACTGTCCTCTGTACTGGCCCAGCAACAAGATAAGTCTCTCTTCCTATCAATTACTGAATGGAGTAGTATGTTCTCATACTTGTATGTATGATATGGATGCAAGCATGCAAGTGAATTGGGTAGCTGAATGGGATAGCAGCAGACAGCTATATGGGACAGCAGGAAATTCATAACAAATGCTGATGTCAACACACTAGGCAGCACTACACAAGGTGACAACCCCCACTGCAGTACATGTGATGGCCCAATGAACTGTGGGTGTGAATAGGTCACACATATGGATGTCAACGAGGGTCACATATCCACCACCAGCCTCACCCAGCAAGACAAGTATAGATGACCATGAAGAAAGACTGGACTAAGGCCCCCAAATGATGGCAATAGTGGACAGCCCTCCACCAGACCTACGCAGACATACTACAACAGGTCTGGGAGTTGCATTCCAGTTCTGAAGGGTAAGAAGTCTGAAACTGAAATATATGCCATTAAGATCTAACATGTGTACTCCACTGATATGCCTCCTGTCTGCATGATAGGTGACAATATAATATGAAATGGAAGCCAACGGAGTAACCGAAATACCAGTACAGTCATTTCAAATGTTAAAGTCTGCAGGTGTGCACCCCCCCCCCACAATCCCATGTAGAAATGCAGTAACAGATGGCCTGCAGCACTCTCAAATGGCCTACAGTCCTCTGGCAAAGGCGCATGCCTCACCCATAGTGCCAATGTATGGAACATCAGGGGGTCCCATCTAACAACCTAACAGTAAACAGAAAACAAATGCAAGGCCATGTTGACAAATGCCAGTAGCATGCCACCCCATGTCCTACTGCAAGGACTGTGGATCATACCATAAATACTACTGGGATAAAGGCCCAACTATAGGGATATCTCTGAGATATTGCTTACATGATGTTAAATGGAGGTGAGAATAACAGAGGGGGGTGTAAAAGTATAGATGTCATGCAGTGTGTGAAGTCTGAAACTCTAATGTCCACCCATACTACTCTTGACTGCAAACCCATAAATGAATAGCCATAAAACCACTTGTAAACCACAATGTCAAGGTAAACTCATCAGATATATGAGTCCTGCCTCTGGATAACCTGGGTGTATATGTACAGCTGAGAGGTATGGCCCCAGCAGGATATGGCCATTCCGTGAAGTTGAGAAAAGCATAAGGAGAGAAACCCCAGCCAGCATACTAACAAGGTGCTGCACCATTTATACAGAACCAGCAGTCTATTGTCTGTAGCTACCTCTCCACAATGGCAGGTGTGTGCCAGAATGTGTAATCTGTATGCCTCAGAATATTGGTCTCAGCTTCATTTATCTTACATTTCCCAGTAAATAACTTTGAGCAAAGAATGATAACTGTCAGTAGTTGATGACATGCCACATCACAGTGTAAAACAGTACATATGTCAGAATATGTATGCTACAACCAAACATGCCACACATGCAGCACAGACAGCAATAGTTACAGTATCCCAAGTATGTTAAGCCCATTGTGTCTCCATATTGGCAACCTATCTACAGATATCCTGCATAAAAAGTTTTCTAGGTGTAGCCGTACCACACAAAACCCTAAACTGGAGTCCAACCCTCCCTGGAATGAATGCACACACTCAATATAGAAGGTCATACTGGGCATGCTCCTACACTTAGAGAAATTAAGCCCATGTCGCACAACACAGCGGACCACAGATATTGATTCTTCACAGCTGTCCGTGCACATACACCAAATTGTACACCACTGACACTTCACACACTCACACTGGATAGGAATACACACACGTATCTAAGGCCAACATAATATAATATGTCAAACATACACACAGAGATGTGGGGAAGAGAAAGACAGACAGTGAAGGAGAGAATCTCATTATGATGCCTGTCCCACCCACTACACATCCCATTGGCCTATATCATACGATGTATTGATGTCATTCAGTGTAGAAATACCTTTGGTTAGCCCTCAGCCTTATAGTGTCAGTGGTGCTTGTGATAACTGTGTAACTCTACAGTACAAATAGGTATCCATGTAGCAGTTGTAATCTCAGTCCTGTCAAATGTAAAGTTGTGTCTGACTGTGTGTGTGTTTCTAGATGAATGTGGTTGAGGCCATTCACACAAACTAAATCTTCCATACCCCTCCTTCAGCAGTGCTGCTGATGTCACTCACCTTCAAAGATACCTTTGGACAAATCCCCAGCATATAACCTCCGTGGTGCTTGTGATAACTGTGTAATCCTATAGTGTAGCAAGCTAGTTTGTTAAAAGTTTCAACCCTGATCCTGGCAACTGTGCAAATGTGAGTGTTTGTGTGAGAGAGTATGTGTATCCTTGTAGAGACCTGATTTTGTGGTCATTCACACTTACAGCACTTCCCTTACCCCTCATTTAGCACTGCTGCTGATGTGACTCACCTTCAAAGATACCTTTGGACAACTCCCCCAACATATAAGCTCTGTGGCACTTGTGATAAATGCGGAAAAATGTAGTACCAATAACTACACAGGTATGGATTTGACTCTTATCCCTGAGAAGTGTTTATGTGTGTACATATGTATGTCCGTACCTCAAAGATTTTGACCCCATTTACACCCAGTACACATCTCAGTGCCTGACTTTAGCAGTCCTGCAGATATCATCCACCTTAGAAGTACCTGTTGGCAGCCCTAAACCATGTAAGGTCAGTGGTGCATGTGGTAAATGCGTAACCATAATGGTCCGAAAAGAAAGTTAGATAGAGGTTTGAACTTCACCCCTGGCAAATGTAAATGTATGTGTAGGGTTAAATATTTTTGGAATCTCTCACCCACTACATCACCCAATGCCAGTATTTACAAGGGCTGGTGATGTACCTCATCTTAGAAGTGCCTTGGGACAACATCCATCCTATAAGCTCTGTGGCACATGCGCTAAATGTGGTACACTGCAGTAGTAATACATAGCTATGTAGTGGTTTTAAACCCAGTACTGGCAAGTGTGTGTGTGTGTGTGTCTGTGTGTGTGTGTGTGTGTGTGTGTGTGTGTGTGTGTGTGTGTGTGTGTGTGTGTGTGTGTGTGTGTGTGTGTATGTGTGTGTGTGTCTGTCATCAGTATACTGTGCGGGGGTTAGTGTGACTGTGTAATAACAGGCTCCATGGGGGGGTTGCTAAATTATCATGATGGGGACCTAGTATATGTTACAATGTCCACATTACAAGGCCAACAGTTGTCAAACACCATAGAGGATGGTGTTGACATGCCACACCCCTAAATGTCTAGTGCCATGTGCAATGACTACGTGACAGTATGGATTAGTGAACAATATCAGCAGCCCTTCTATTACTTAGAGACCACTTTCCACCCACGTATCATACACAAACACACTTGGCTAGGCAACAACCACTATATCGGTAGTTCCCCTGCATATTGCCTCGCAGATACTACCCACCGTATGATTGCAGTGGACTATATGCCTGTTGACCACAACAGTGTCACTGACATCAGAAAGTATTTAGATGTATTACATCTCCTGACTGAGTCTGTGTTATCCAGCAAGTAAAAGGACATGGCACCCTGTTCCATCCCCTCAGTAGCCCAATCAATGTGTACAGTGGCCCTTTTGCCATGTTCCCCACTGGACACCTGCAACAATTGTAGAGTCTGTAAACGTACCCCACAAAGGGAATACCATGCCTTATATACATGCCCTGTATGGACAGACACCACTAACTCCACTGAATACCCATATCATACTGTCAATGTAGGTGCAATCACTACCTCAGTTACAAAGCCAGGTCTCGCCAAATGAGGTCAGGAATGCTACATCAGAACATACCAATCTGTCCACACAACATGCCCCAGAGACTTCAAGCACATTTCCATATGTCAGAGAACATGCATGTAGGACATGTGCACAACCCAGACACTGTCCAGTGTTATGAAACATAGATCACATACATGGGAAGCAGTGCACATCACTGGCCACCCACAATAGAAACCTGGATGAGTGGATGGGGAATACAATACCCACCCCTGGGCACCACTCCAGTGACTATACTCCTGAGCCACACTGGGGACTATTGTCATGTGGCCTGATGCCAAGGTATTACCTTGGGCTAGCCTTGTAGAGCCTTCAGGCCCATTCACTAACTACACACCTATGAAGCAATGAGCCTATGGACCTCAGTACTGGCATGTGTGTGAGTGTGTGTGTGTGTGTGTGTGTGTGTGTGTGTGTGTGTGTGTGTGTGTGTGTGTGTGTGTGTGTTTATAGTAATCCCAGTGTGTTTTGTTGATGAATATCCCCTCTGGCTGTGGTTATTAGCAATTGGAGGTGTGTCCAAACCCGAACATGTACTATTCTTCATTCTACAACAGATGTTGTACATCAACATGTACCTATGTACAGCCCTCAGCCCTATAATCTGTGAGGCATATGCAATCACTGTGTTACAGACCGGGAATTACTGTGCACATACTGTACCCTGCCTATGACATGGTGGATGTGTCACCACACTGCCATACCCTGTTGACTTGCTGCAGGGCCACATCCTGGTGACACATAGATGCCTAGAATGGAAATGGGATACAGCATGTGAAAACACATTCACTCAGCACTTCACTTGTGGTGGGAGAGAGGGCTAAAGCTGGCACTGAATGTATTGCCAAGACTGTGGCCAATATCTGTTGTCTCAGGATAGGTATTAGGTTTGTGCAGTAACTCACAACACTCATGTTTAATGCTGCAGATGTTGGTGATGTAACTATCAAGGCTGTTGTGACTGTCATCAGTGTCTGCTGCATCCCTGCTGCTATAGATGCCTGTCAGGGATTCCATGAGGCATCCAAAGTTGTGCTTGAGGCTAATAATGGAGTTCAACAGTTATGGGGCACCACATTTCCCTGCAACAGTGTCCTCCTTATGATGTACACTTTAGTAATAGCAAGGGACCATCACATTCTCTACCAATGTTTGGAGGACAGTGTCTGGGGTCTATTGGCTCTAGCTAGTACTATGCATTCATGTACCTGTTTGTACAGTGCCTATGTGTATGATTCCACAGTCATGCAGCTACATCCCATTTCCATGGGTGCAGTGAAGACAATCCCCCTCGTTTTCATGGCTGCAAAGTCAGCTTTGGAGAGTTTTTGCCAGGTGGTATCTTTGTGGGTGTGTAGCTGAAATGTTGAGTTCCATGTTGATTACAGCCTATGTGAATCTCACCATGCAGGAATTGATATCTGAGAATTAGCAACGGTCCCATATTTAAGGGGTCAACACAGGTCAAGGTTTTTGCATCTATGAGCTGGTTTAGGGCAATGAAAATGATGAATCCCAGAAGTCTTGGGCCACTGTACTGGCAATTGGCTAATTCCCCAGGTGATGGAGGGGTAGTTGAAGACTCGTACTATGTCAGTGTTGCATTGGACTATCAGAGATGGCAGGGTGCTGAGGAATGTGCATTGACAGTCTAGGGATATAGATGTGAACCCATAGCAGTCTATGGTCTGGATTGCACTATTACCCCAAGGCAGTTGTACCGGAAGTATCTCCAATGCATTATGATTAAATACTAGTCTGGAGGGGTTCCTATCCATAATAAAGATGGAGACAACACCACCTGTGGAGGTGTGGTATGTTCCATGTTTATGGGCTGACAGCTGTGGAATGCAAGATAGCCTGATACTGCAGATCTGTTGTCTGCTGCTGTCAACCACCTCTCCATTACAGCAGACTCTTCCCTTCACTCCAATTTAGTTGACCTGTTGATGTCATCCACCTTAGAAGTACCTTTGGCAGAGGTGGACATGTGTAAGCTCTCTGGCATGTCTCATAACTGTGTAGCACTGTAGTAGCAATACCTAAATAGGCAGGAGTTCTAATAAGAGTACTGGCAATTTTGTATGTGAATCATGTACTGTTTGGCTCATACCATTTTAACCTCTATACCACCCTTTACACTTCCCTTCACTCCAATTTAGTAGACCTGTTGATGTCATCCACCTTAGAAGTAGCTTTGGAAGAGGTGGAACTGTGTAAGCTCTGTAGCGCATCTCATATCTGTGTAGCACTATAGTAGGAATACCTACATACTTACATAGGCAGGAGTTGCTAATGCTTGCAACTGTTTGTGTGTGTGTGTGAGGATCATATCATGTGTGGCTTATACCATTTTGATGTGTATACCACACACGGCTTGTGACCACCTCCTACTGCTATTACTTTATATAGTGTGGTGACAGCATCTGCCTCACATGCAGCAGGTTTAAGCATTGTGCAGTCATCTGTACAGATGTGTCTGGAATATCCATATGTTTGAAACCTATACGTGGTTGGAAGTGGTCTGTGTGCTTTACCAATGCGCATGTATGTGATATTATAGCCAAATAAGCCACAGTGAGTGTACTGACACATATGGCAGCATGAGGTATCATACCTGACTGAAACATCATGCTGATAGGATGTCTGCCACCCTCACAGGTGGTCTGCCTTGTAGTTGCAATACATGAGTACAGATGATTGGGTTTACAAGTGATCTGTACCTGTTATGGGTCACATTAAAGGCTGGAAGATGTGTGGACTGTCATATTGTGGTCCTAATTAGTATGTAACAGGAACACCTTACATTTTAAGAGGGGTGTGTACACAATTTATATCCACTGTATACCAGTAATGTGTCACGCATGACCTTACCTTATGCCATTTGTCCAGCACAATTTGCTAGCCTCTGTCCAGATGTCTTAGCACTGACAAGTTATGAGGTATGCTACATGAATGCCACTGTGATGCAATACAGTTAACCCCAGCACAAGTGAACATGCACAACAAGCAATATAGCTATTACATAAATCAATACAGCAATTACTGATGGTTGTGTGCATGGTAAATTGTATGCACTTCACATGTCTGGGGTATTGCCCAGCAACAACAAAACAATGTAATACTCACCAGCTTCAGGCTGCTGTCCCATATGCAGACCAGCGGGTCCTAGGTAGTTGTGAGAGGGATTATTGTCAGCAGACGCACATGTGGCCTTGGTATAGGATGGATGCAGCATGTCTGGACATCTACAGTACTAACCATAATAATACACAAAGTTCTGTCCTCACCATAGATGTGCACCTCTGTGTATTAGAAAACCCCATCCACAACTGCAATCAGACCTGACTCATGCATGTAGATACAATACAGATACATGTATGTCTGATAAATTAGTGTACTAATCCCCACTGGGCCCTTACCTGCACGCTCCTCATTGTGTGTGTGTGTGTGTGTGTGTGTGTGTGTGTGTGTGTGTGTGTGTGTGTGTGTGTGTGTGTGTGTGTGTGTGTGTGTGTGTGTGTGTGTGCAGTCCACCTCCAGTATCATGGTTTGTGAGCTTGGCGTGTGGCCCAAGTGTGGTGAGGAGCTTCTCAGTGGGTGTCAGTGGGGGCTGGTTGGCTGGGCCCCCATGTGTGGCTAGCTGCTCCCCCACTACAGTAGCAGCCCATTGGACCTGATGCTCCACATGCTCATAAGTTCTGCTGTGCAGGCCAGCATCATTTACTCTGTGGACCACACTGTTCCACAGGACAGTCCACTCTGTCACATCTTCTGCTGTCTGTCCTCATGACAGGGCATAATGTCCAATCACATATTGTGTGATGATGTCTGTTTCCTAAACAGAGAATGCTGGTAGGCGAGCACTCTGCATGTTACCCAGACGACAACAGGAAAAGGTCACAGGACCTCATATAGTTGTCAAAATGCACATCAACAGTGGATATTACTTGCAAATAATCCAGATTACACCATAACCCTCCAAGCTATCATGGTTACAGCAGATTGCATTACATGCTTGTCCCTGAGCTATCTTATTCCTCACAATGTTGGACACTTGATTGCATAATCCTCTATCCTAAATTCATTTCTGTGTAGAGGGCTGACAGTGGTCATCTTCCATGTGGATGGTGTGTGTATGGTGGCAGGTCTGTGTTTGAATTTGGTGTGTGATGGAGCTCTGAGCACTTGCCCGAGTTCATGTAGGAAATAGACACTGATGTTATTATGCCCCATGGAGATATGCTGTTGTTGCCATCAGTAGGCAATATGTACATGCTCATCATTGCTGAGGGGAGGAGTGTGGTTGATATGCATATCTCCATGGACGACTGTGGCGGACAGGGTGGCAATGTTCCCACCTAACCTGTGTGATGCAGGTTGCCTATATCCATGGCATGTGTGTATGAGGTGTTCAGTACAGGGTAAATGGTGTTGTTCCATCTGAGACTTACAACATATGTGGAGACAAGGTTGCAATTGTCCTTGGTGGTGTGGATATGTCCGATTCATAGTCATAGTCAGCCTTACAAGACATCACCTGTGAACTTGCCTGCTTGCTCAGATATAGGTGGACTTGCTTCAAAGTTGTTGCCTGCACCTATGGATCCCTGTACAGCCAATGCAGCAACCTATTATGTGGTTTGTGTATTGCTGCTGTCCACCAAAGGGGATTACTCTACCTTTGTAGAGGCTGGATATACATGTCAGGTACTGCTGTGTCCGTATAACTACACTGGATATAAAGGGTACACATCCCTGATACACTGCCTAGTATTTGTGCAATTAGAACATGACAACACAATAACTCATTTCATAACAATTCCCACCTGTAGTATGACCTATAGCCTGTACAATTCAATTGAAAACATAACAATCTGGTCTGTGAAAACATATGGAAATAGTACTCAGTACAATAAGCCAGTTGAATGAGTGTGCACACTCTTAAACTTGTGTATGCACCTCATGAGATGGTTACAGCATTCATCCTTCTTGGTCTGGACTCTAACATCATGGCACATCTTCACTTGGCAATAGTTTCTCACCTTCCTAGAAACACCGTTGATTGCATTTCAATGGAATTGGACAGGTTAGGGGTCACATTCAAGATGAGAAACATTATGAAATGATCTTCTGTGGTCTGATTGTCATACAGTACACAAACCTGGCATTCCAACAGAGGTATGTACACTTGTGATATCTACTGTACATAGGTGTTGATATAGCTGGTAGTGGTAGGCATGGACAGAGGGTCATTACACAGGTGGACACTCCTCTGATTAATATCTGATAATCATGCCTACTCTAGTACCCATATCAGTGTCAGGGCAATGCAGCTACCAGTAGCTGTACACATATATGTCTGTTGTATGCATTGAGACTGATATTACACACATGTGCAACATGCACAACCTATTTACCTGACTGCTTGAAACCCATGTGATTAGTTTTGTGCCTTCCAGCTGAACATATGCATACGTGCATGTGCTCAGGGGATACCTGGTATACATTTCTATTGAATGTTAGCATGGCACACTGTATATACAGTCTTGCTGCTCAATCATAATTCTCAACCTGTTACAGCAGTATGTCTGGACAATGGCACACATAAATGGGTGTCAGAAGAGGCATCAGTATTGATACAGTATTAATAAAGCTGCACCATACATTAGTATGTTGATTGCACAGTAGGGTTTGACATCACTGTGATAACCTGGAAGATGTCCAACAGTCATAAGTAGGCTATTATGTTACAATGCCATTGCTCACAGACCTGCCAATGGTTTAGGTGACATAACACAGGTATATGTGTATGGGACTACAGATAGTCACAAATGTGCTTATTATCCAGCAGAACACTGTACAGTTGAATGTTATAATTCAATATATCACATTCAGTTCAAAATACATGTCTGCAACAGTACTCTGCTATGCACATACACTCTAGATGTGTCTTAGCTTTAAAAGGCAAACATGTGTCATACTCATAATCACAGGTAACATGGATATGGAAAACATCCCATTAATGGGCCCAGCAGTGGCACAGTCACAACTGTTTGACAGACACCCTTGCAGTTGTCATATATGAGTTGTCATTTCCCAGGTGAGTCAGGATCCTGAGCTGTGATCCCAACTCACAACCTCTCAGAGCATCACATCTGGACAATGTCTAAAATGATGGGGGGATAAATAGGGACAGACTTTAAACATACCTGTTACAAGCATAAGAAGTTTGTACAATGATACATTTAGCATTACAGTGAATATTCTTAAGGATGTGGAGTCTTAAACTTGTGTTTGTCATTACCTGATGACTTCAGTCCTCAACTATTTGCCAGAAAAGTACAGATCTCAGGAGGAACAGACAAAAATACATGATGATAAAATGTGGACATTCTGTGAAGATCTGTATAGTTGAGAGGTATGTATGTGATATCTCCCACTGCAGAGAGTGCCAGATGCTATGGCCATAGCAGCTATTTAGCAGGACATTAGTACAGCATGTCTTGTTGGGACATATATTCCTCCAAATCATATTTCCCATTATACAGACCAGGTATTACATTCAATTACTTGCGTACATGTTCCACTTACCTTTTTTCTTTCTTCTCTTTTCCACTTTGTTTCATTTATTTCTCTCTCTTACCCTGTGCCCTACAGAGACAGTGCTGGTTTGAGTAGGTGGCAGCATGGCTTTTGCAGGTAATGCTTATGACCGGGTGATGGCCTGTGCACCTATTGGGGTTCCCCACTTACTAATTGCATGCAGAGCAGCTGTGTAGGTCTTCCAATAGCTAATGTCATGGCAACACACTCCTATAAATGAGTATTCCATGTGGGCATTGGCTCTATCCCTTACTTGTGAGGAAGACATCCTGGAGTTGTGTGAGCTACTACCTCTTACAAGACTTGTGGAACCAAGCCAACTAAATGATGTGGAAGGTTCAAGACTTAGGAGCAGAATGTGAGTATTGCTGTTATATGTTTGGAATACTGCTAGTTTAACAAGGTTTGTCTGCACATGCTACTTCTGCATGGGTTTCAGTCTGACAAAGTTCTGTCTCTGCATAGCTCTCAACTGTAGGGCCATCCACATAATGGCCACAGGTTAGCCTGTTATATATGGGCTGTTCCCCAGACAGGTGTTGTCCTTGGTAAATCAGTAGCATACTCTAGTGATTGCATTATGAAGATGGTAACAGACATTTGTTTTTCTGACTTTATATCCCTCAGAAAAGATGTGGTACAACAAACCCTGTAACACCAGCAACGTTCTGAGTGTATAACAGCAATGTTTCATGTATGGCCATGTATTTGGGCTTCTGTCCACCAATTATGTCAGGTTTTGTCCAGATGTCATACAGTAGTAGGTGGATAGGTATACTGGTCTATCATTATTTAGTGCTGTAATTCCTGCTGAGGGAAATGGGTGGGAAACATGTTGAAGTCTGTACATTCAAGAGGTAGGTGTATAGAGAATGCTCTTAGAAGCTTTGTAACATATTTTATGTGGGAGACAGTAAAACATGTTTTAAAACTAGGCTGTTAGAACATGTCAGACATATTACTGATAAGAAACATGTCAGTTCTATAGCTGTACATTTGAATAAATCATACCATGAGAACAGTAGTGGGTCTCTAGGTACTCTTTCTGAAAACATCTGTTCCTCAGTGTGATGAAACATTCATAAAAGGGCAACTGTTATGTACAGACTCAATGTGTTAATATTAACTGTGATACTTTATCCCGTAGGGGGTTAAATGACAAGTGTAATTGGAGGCTGTGTATTCAGTTATGTAATGAGGTTAATTGCTTATTGAGATTAAGGCATGTATGTCTGGTGATGTTTACTCCTTGAAGGCTTTGGCCAAGACATCAGAGTACAATAAACGTGTGAATTACTGACTGGTTTATTTTTCTTTGCTATGTTAACACATTTTATTTGTTTTGCTAAGAGACTGTTGTATGTCTGGCCATTGTGTATGGCCTATCATGATTTTGTAGCAGTGTACTGTTCAATTATTTATTTGGACTGTGGGGGGGGGGGGGGGGCAGATGTGAATGTCATGCTACTTTTGTATCCAACTGTGCATGCTGCCCCAGTTGTGGGTGGTCTATCAGCAGCATATGTTTGTATGGGCAGTTTGGGATATATATCTATATATGTTTGTATGTATATCTATCTATATGTGTGTGTGTGTGTGTGTGTGTGTGTGTGTGTGTGTGTGTGTGTGTGTATATATATATATATATATATATATATATATATATATATATATATATATATATATATATATATACACACATACACACACACACACACACACACACACACACACACACACACACACACACACACACACACACACACACACACACACACACACACACACACACACAAGCACACACATATATATTGATCTGATATGTTGATATCAATTGTTGACTACTATGTTATTTGGACGTGTCATTGAGGACTGCTGTCATGTAGTAATGGCATACCTTTCAGTTTTAGATGTGTATCTTTCAGAACATTCATCCTAATGCATAACCTGTTGGCTATCTACTTTCTGTCTGTCCTCTTTACAGATGTGCAGATGTCAGATATTGCTATGGCCATACCACTATGTAGGTGCCCACATTGTATTGTGTTGTGGGCCTGGACACTGCTGCTAGTTCCGACATATGGGACATTCCTTAATGTGGGCTTTGCCCCATTACCTTGCCTGTGTGAGGGACAGTGCAAAGGTGGTGGCCTACAGATTCACATACAGTGGGTGGCAATATGTCACAGGACAGGACAGGACATGTGGAGACAGCCATCCAACATGGGGGACATATCCCCAGAGTTGTGAACAGATTCTATGTCATCAGTGCTGACATACACATGGTGGATTGATAGACTGACATGGTTTGTGTGGACATGCATTTAGTGTGTGACGTCACAACTCACAGTGATATATCTCTGACATGCCTCTCTATTGGCACGCTGTCCACAGACTGCCCACATGTCTGCCTGTCATGTTTTGTGTGTTCACCAGACAGTTGTTGTTCTTGATAAATCAGTTGTGGACTCTGGGGAATGCAGTCAGTAAATACTCACATCTATTGGTATTACCGATGTCATATTCCTCATAAAGGATGTTACAACAAACTCAGTGACATCTGCAACTGTCTCAATGTATTACAGCAGTATGTCCAATCTACCCCTGTGTTTGTGCCTCTGTTCCCACCTAGTGATATAGGGGTTGATGCTGAGCTTAGAGAGTGGGGAATGTTGTAAAAGGCTTTGGCCAGATCAATGTAGGCTGTATGTGTCACCTTGCATTCATCCACAGCTCAGGTGACTGATGGCAAGAGGTTGACCAGGTTGAATAAGCAGGTATGACCAACCCTTCACAAAGGTAAACTGTGTGGGATCCTGAGTCTGCAGATTCCCATATCCCTATTTATTAGGTGCATGATGATGCATTCCATAGCTTCACATAACAGACTTGTCAGTCAGTTGGGGCAGTATTTCCCAGGGTCTGTAGTTACACCTTGTTTGTGGACAGGGATGACTGTAGCAGTGCATAATTCAGTAGAGACAAAGCCTTAGGTGAGGCTGTGCTTGAACAGGGCACACAGGTAAGGTGCCAGGTCACTCTGTAGTTCATGTAGAACACAGCCAGGGATATTCTCAGGTCCCATAGAAGCTGTATTGTTGGCCTTGGACAGTGTTGTTTTAACCTGTGCTGCAGTAATTTTGGGTGCCTGGTGGTGTACTGGTATTGTGACTGGTCCTTTGGGGGAAGTAAGGGGTAATGTTTGCACTCAAGATGCCAGCCAGTATATTGGCATTATTTGTTGGCTCAGTCTGGGAGGTACTATTGTCTAGTAGCTCAGAACAATTCTTTGTATTGACATGGAAATTCTTTATATAACTGTATTAGGTCTTGTGGTTGTCTTTACTATGTGCTCCAAGTCTGTTCTCATAGCTAGCTTTATAGTAGTTGATGAGGGATCGCAACTATCCATTGAGGCTGATAAGGGTTTATTTTCTGTCTTGGGACTTCACCTTATTCCATATTGGTTTCCTCCTTCTGTAGTTAGTTTCTTTATGGCAGGAGACCACCAGATCAGCTTCCTTTTTTGGAGGTGAGGGTCCTGGTTGTATTGGGTAAGGTGGTATCCATGCATTTGTGTACATGTTCATAGTGCATTGTTGTTTGATTCAGCTGTCATGCAACTAGTCTCCATTTGCATGGCTGCCGTGAGGTTAGCCACCTCTGATTTTATGAGGCCATAGTTAGCTTTGGAAAGGCTTTTCATGGTGGTTACCTGTGCAGTGGGGGTAGGACGGCTGTGGATTTCCAAAGGTGATTACTTTGTGTTTAGATATAACAAGTGAAGTGTTGCCTATTGGTGTAGAGCAACAGTTGCCCATGTTAGGAAGGATCAGTTCGATGTGATGGGCATGTGCATCGGTACATGAGTAGCTTTCCCACTTAATTGCTGGGTACTTGAAGTCAACTAGTATGATAGTGTTAGGTTGGACACTAATATTCTCTAGGGTGTTTATCGACATGTAGTGTGAGTCTTGCGACATGTATAGGGACCTACAGGAGGCTACTGCCTGAACCACTGTCTTACCCAATGTCAGCTACGCCTGCATAATATGTAATGCATAATATTGGTCTATCACTCTGGAGGTGTGTGCATCCTTTATGAATACAAAAATACTACAACCTTTGGAGCTTCAGTCCAAGTTCTGCAGCCAAAAGTTGCGGAATTAATTATAGGCTGATACTGCAGGGGTGCTTCCTGCTGCCTTTATCAAGGTCTCTGCTAAAGCACATATGATATTGTTCCCCATTTTAAGGAATACTTCCAGTGAGTGAGTTTCCAGATGTAGAATTTCAGTGTGCAGCAGCATGACCCTCTGACTGATATGTTTTTGTAGCTGTCATATATTTCTGTATATTTATGTATGTATATATATATATATATATATATATATATATATATATATATATATATATATGTATTTATTTACATTTCTATATATATGTATGTATGTATGCATATATGTGGATATGAATGTGGATGTATCTATCTCTGTCTCTCTCTCTCTCTCTATATATATATATATATATATATATATGTGTGTGTGTGTGTGTGTGTGTGTGTGTGTGTGTGTGTGTATCATGTATAAATTTTTCCACATATATGCATCTCCAGACATATATACATGTATATATAGACTACCTGACTGATTCTACAGACACCTTTCCCTGCTGTTAGATGACTGTATTAACTGATATGTTTGGGATGTCATCACTATTTTGTAGGGCTCAGATGGTGTAATGGTACATTGCTTTGATCATAGTTTACAAGGCCCTGGGTCCAGGACTTGGCAGGCCTTATAATTTTGTTGCAAGGCAGAACAGTTCTGCTGTGGAGCAAGGGATAAGTGCAATATTTACAAGAGGTCCGTAGTTTGGGCACCTTCACCCCCATTTACACAGCCTATGGTCAGATTTGTTACAGTAAGAGGTTCAGAGTGTGGATCCGATGTCCGAATGCACTACATACATACATATATACATATCAAGGATCCAGAGAGCACTCCTGCATTACCAGGCTATAATTCATACCAAAAAAAAATGAAAAGACCTTTTTTTAAAATCCAGACCACTAAAACATTAAGTAATATGGATTATTACATAATTAACTGTTTTATGAGTCTGAAGAAGCGATCGCTGACTTAGATCAATCACGCAGCTTGTTTAAAAAGTTAAAAAGTGAAGTAAAACTACCGCTGAACGTCACTTACTACCTACCACAACAGTTACAACTTTTGGTTTGGTTTTACCTACTGCTGAAGCTGGTGATTTATTTTTGATTTATTTTATTCCATTTTTTTCTCTCCATTTTCATCTTCCACCATTGGTCTTTTTTTTTTTTCTTGAGGTGTATTTTTAGCGTTTATCAACTTTTTTTTCTTTCCGTATAATTCATACCACACCTTTCGGCCACCTAACCTGGACCGAAACTCTGAAGATGAAGGCGTGTCCATATTCATTAAGGATATCCACACCACCAGGCTAGTTGCTCAGCATAATGCATCCGAGATTATCCAAGTGCAACTAACTCTGGGCAAGACCGCAATCCAAATTGTAGCTTGCTACAGACCCCCCACCATGCCCCAGGATTCCCACTCCTCATTTCTTGATACACTGGAAAATATAAGGGTACAACCTAAAACCCTAATAATGGGCAATTTCAACTACCTAACCATTAACTGGGAAAACTACTCATATACCAACTCTTGAACTTATCTACACCCCCATCAGGGGCAGCAATACCCTAGACCTGGTCATTACCAAAATGGGCAAGTGGTGTTCCACACCAGCAGTCAATTCCTCGTTGGTCAGATCCGACCACAAGCTAATCACCGTAGACATCCACATCCCACCCCCACCTCTCATTAGGGAAACCACCATAAAACATTTCTCCAAAGCCAACTTCACGCTTCTTAAGACAGAAGTGGCAAACTTCACGACACCCATGCTGACTGACAATAGAAGCACTCACACGAGTGCATGGATCGTGCAATCCCTAACAGAACAAAGATGCTATCCTCCAAAAAAAGAAAGCCAAACTGGTGGTCCCTTGCCATAAACAAACTCTACAACAGAAGAAAGAAACTGTTGCAAAAAAGAGTAAAATCCCATGGTTGAATGAACTCCCTGGTCAGCCTCAGTAAGAAGCTGAGATCCCTCATAAAATCATCCAAAGCTAGTTACAAAAACAAAATCGCCACTGACTCTAAAGACAACCACAAAACATTCTATAGCTATATCAAGAATCTCAATGGCAACACTCAGATCTGCTCTGAGTTACAGCACAATGGCACTAAATATACAGAACCAACTGATATTGCCAGCATCCTAGCAGGTAGGTTCAGTGCTAACTTTACCCCTCTCTCACCCCCAAAGGGCCCATCTCTATACTGGACAAATGCAAAGTTCCTGTAATCACAGCTGCACAGGTAAAAAGCACACTCTCCAAAGCCAAGAACACAGCATCCGTGGGACCTGACAACATCCCAGGCTGTGTTCTACACGAACCACAGAATAAACTGGCACCCCACCTAAGTACCATGTTCAATCATAGCCTCACCTCAGGCTTTCTGCCCACTGAATGGTGCACAGCAATAGTTATCTCACTCCTCAAAGAGGGAGCCACCACAGACCCTGGGAACTACCACCCCATTAGCCTGATGAGCCTGGTCTGCAAGGCTATGGAACGTATCATCATGGAACTTATACACAATGACATTGTTAATCTCCAAACTCTGGCCCCTACCCAGTTCAGGACTGTAAAAGGCAGATTATGCCTCCTAAACCTTATAGATTTCTTTGAAGTGGTCACCAAAGCCGTAGATGAGGGTAAGGTGGCTCACACACCCTATCTAGATCTCACTAAGGCTTTCAACACCATCTCCCACTCTGGAATTATAGATAAACTCACTAAACTAGGTATAAATTCCTATATCATAAGATGGGTTGCCAACTGGCTCAGTGACAGACCCCACACTGTGAAAGTCGCAGACTCTAAATTAAACTTCAGACCAGTGACAAGTGGAATACCACAGGGTTCAGTCCTGGGTCCTCTCCTGTTTGGTATCTACTTCTCTGAAGCACAGGCTAACACAGAAGGTCTTTGGCTAACAAAGTTCACAGATGACTGCAAACTAAGAGCTATAATCAAAACTCCTAACAATGTGGACATACTACAAAAGGGCCTCACTGAAACAGATGCCTAGTGTCAAAGCCATGGCCTCAAGCTCAATGCCAAAAAGTGCATCGTCATCCCTTTTGGTAAAACGTCTGTACCCATGAACTACCACATAGGCGGTAGTCTACTTAACATTGAAAGTGTGATAAGAGACCTTGGGACACAGGTGGACAGTAGTCTCTCCTTTGATAATCACATCACCACAGTAGTCAGGAAATCCTTCTACGTGGCACACCTCATCACAAAAGGTTTCTCATCCAGGAAAAAAGAGGGCATTGTTCCCCTCTTTTCATCACTGATTAGACCCATTATAGAGTGCAGCACCCCTTTTGGTATGTACCTCACAAGACATCTACAGCAACAGGAAAGGCTGCAGATATACCTCACAAAGAGGATTACCAGCCTCAAACAGATGCCCTACGCAGACCATCTAAAAAAACTCCAGCTTTACGCCGTCGCATATCGTTTCTGCCTAACATACAAAGCTATGTCAAACCCAGAGCTGTTGGACATGCTCCACTTAAAGAAATCCCAATCTCTCCAAGCTACACGCTCTAGGGACCTAAACCTTGTCACCACAATAAACAAAACATGCTGGAGGGATAGATTCCTGTACTGAACAAACTACCTATCTATATCAAACAAAGCTCCCCATTAGCACTCTTCAAGAAAAATCTTGATGACTGGATGGGAGATAGGAAATTCACCCTGGGGATGACTTCTGTGGTACTGCTTGACAGGGGCACAGGAAATTATTTTCTTGGGTGGCGAAAGCCAGAGTACCATTTGGCTAGGCTTATATAGGCCCTAAGGCCAATAGCCTAGCACCTACCTATGAACCTATCAACCTATATATATATATATATATATATATATATATATATATAT
This sequence comes from Protopterus annectens, assembly GCF_019279795.1. Taxonomy (NCBI): domain Eukaryota; kingdom Metazoa; phylum Chordata; order Ceratodontiformes; family Protopteridae; genus Protopterus; species Protopterus annectens. Next base: position 1,837,250,012 of record NC_056725.1, on the reverse strand, counting down.
ATGAATCCAAATAATCAGGCAAAGAGGTAACCAGGGCATACAAACTATAAGTTCCTTTTCAATGAAAAATATATCCAGTAAACTTGTAGAAACAAAAGACAAGATTTATTTGGTGCACACACAGTAAGCACACAGTAGGACTGTTAAAATTTGAACCAGCTCATTAGTCTGGTTTATATAGCATGTGATCTAGCTCATAAATCAATTAAGCATTTAAAGAAACAATGTTGCTAAAACCATTCACAAAATGTTAAATCACTATGGCTATAAAAATAGTATTTATGATGGCTCAGTCATATTAGCCATGTGGATATATATATGACATCTCAAATAACATAGTTCTAAAATCTATATAGTAAAATAAACAAACATTGTACATATAAATATTTGATCACACACACTCCTAAACAAATTTGCTTATACTAAAATAGCAGCAGTTAACATAAAAACAATGCTTTAGCTCAAATTATAGTTAATCAGAGCTGTGTTAAATAAGGAAAAGTCCATTAATTCTGCACAAACTGACAACATAGTATCTAAGCAAAGAAGATGATGCCCAATGGAGTTCCATTGATACTAATAAATAATAATAGAGCAGATCAAGGACTACTAATATAGATTTAAATGTATGTTAAATAAAATATAAAGTAACAAAATGTAGCTTTGTTCCCATATACAATCGAATAGTATATATGAACATCTCTAATACATCTGCTGAATGTGGTCTGTCTAGAAAAAAAACATCCAGTTACACTTAAACATCCAATATTATATTAGCATTGTTGTTAAGGTATACTAAACTTGACATTTAAAATCTACTATGTTAAAATATATGAATAACGACCCATAACTGAGATACATTACACTTAAAAAACATAACTATAGTGACATATACTTAAGTAATCCAATTACTGGCAAGAACTTCTGACCTATCGTGAGGATGGGTGATAACCTTTCCACCAGGAGAAGAATTTAACTATAAAAGTTATCAAAAGTATTTTCGCATAATCAAATACAATAAAGCCATATTCATAGATCATACTTGCATTATAAACATTGTAGATTTAAGAACATAATATTTAAATAGCATAGCTGAAATTGTATCTGCTTAATTAATCTAATAGTCAACAAGACTGCAAACTTGCACATAGAATAAGTGATAAATTTCTATGCAAAAGCCAAGTCCGGTCATAAAAATTATCAAAACCATCAAAAATGATCTAACATGGTCAAAATTAATAACACCATTCCCACAGTAATTTTGGGCATTATGAATAAAAGGCATTATATAATGCCCATAATTATACTGGGGGTAAATTGGGTTACTCAATGACAACTAGCGAATCAAAATGTTTCATGGCTAAAAAACCGAAGAATATACTGAAATAGCTAGAAAATACCTCTAATGCATACCCATATAGCAGATACATACTATATCTCGAAATAAAAATCTGCTATATTAAAAACTACCATATAGAAAAAAGCTAATATGTTACTGTTCATCTCGTTAAAATACTGACGAAATAATTTAATAATTGTTATATCTATCTAGTTAGGGGTGAATACCAGGGTAGAATCTATATTATTTAATACAAAAATTATATAATGCAAAAATTGTATATACAGGGCATCATAAAATATAAAAAGTTTAACAACATATAATAGATATAACTATAAATAATGTTAAAAATTCTGTATTACAAGAAGTTTGCAGTCTTGTTGACTATTAGATTAATTAAGCATATACAATTTCAGCTATGCTATTTAAATATTATGTTCTTAAATCTACAATGTTTATAATGCAAGTATGATCTATGAATATGGCTTTATTGTATTTGATTATGCGAAAATACTTTCGATAACTTTTATAGTTAAATTCTGTTTCTAGTTCTTGCCAGTAATTGGATTACTTAAGTATATGTCACTATAGATATGTTTTTTAGTGTGTAATCTCAGTTATATTATTCGTTATTCATATATTTTAACATAGTAGATTTTAAATGTCAAGTTTAGTATAATTAGCAGCTTAACAATGCTAATATTGGATGTTTAAGTTGCAAGTAACTGGATGTTTTTAGCTCTAGACCACATTCTTAGCAGATGTATTAGAGATGTTCATATACTATTCGATTGTATATGGGAACAAAGCTACATCGATTGTATAGCATTTGTTACTTTATATTTTATTTAACATACATTTAAATCTATATTAGTAGTCCTTGATCTGCTCTATTATTATTTATTAGTATCAATGGAGACTCCATTGGGCATCTCTTGTTGCTTAGATACTATGTTGTCAGTTTGTGCAGAATTAATGGACTTTTCCTTATTTAACACAGCTCTGATTAACTATAATTTGAGCTAAAGCATTGTTTTTATGTTAACTGCTGCTATTTTAGTATAAGCAAATTTGATCCATCGAATTGTGTGCCTCCTATCAAATATTTATATGTACAATGTTTGTTTATTTTACTATATAGATTTTAGAACTATGTTATTTGAGATGTCATATATATATCACCATGGCTAATATGACTGAGCCATCATAAATACTATTTTTATAGCCATAGTGATTTAACATTTTGTGAATGGTTTTAGCAACATTGTTTCTTTAAATGCTTAATTGATTTATGAGCTAGATCACATGCTATATAAACCAGACTAATGAGCTGGTTCAAATTTTAACAGTCCAAAGAAGCTACTGTAAATAAATCTTGTCTTTTGTTTCTACAAGTTTACTGGATATATTTTTCATTGAAAAGGAACTTATAGTTTGTATGCCCTGGTTACCTCTTCGCCTGATTATTTGGATTCATCTTTACTATTTTTCTGGAGGTTACGGAGAGGTATTTGCATGCTGGAACAACATTACTACTAGTTTGTGATATATATATATATATATATATATATATATATATATATATATATATATATATATATATATATATACACACACACACACACACACATATATATATATATATATATATATATACACACACACACACACACATATAATATATATATGTGTTTGTGTGTGTGTGTACATATAAATACATTTTCCCTACTGTTTAATGATTGTGCTGCATGATATGTTTGAAAAAACATCAGACATATGTACAGCTCAGTTGGCTTAGTGGTAAATTGCTGTGGTTATGGTGTGCAGGGTCTTGATTGCAAGGGTTGGTTATTTTGTTGTGGGGCATAACAAGGGCTGTTGGATACAGAGTGACTAAGGCACTTTTAAGCAGTTTTGAGCAGGCTTGCACTGCAGTAAGCAATACTAACTTCCGGTTAAATATGCTTACAGACAGTTAGCCCTAAAAGTGCTTAATCTGTGTAGGCATTGCTTAGCGCTGCACAAACAGGCTTAATCCCACTTACTACTGCTTAACAGAGCTTACTCCCATTTACCCTGTGCTAATTTCTTTAAAAGAAAAGGAAAATGGAGTGATAGGAAAGTGGTGAAAAAGGGGGCATGCAGAGAGAAAGACAATAGGGAAAGTAGCTAGGGATATGGAGGACAGGTGTAGGGAAGGTCCATAGCTGGCCATTTCTTCTACAGCAACAGCTGTACATATATACTGAATTTGGAGCTATATTTGGACACTCAAACCCCTGAGAGAGGGGTGAGGACAACAATAATGTGTTGTGAAGACAATTAGACCAGATTACATGTGTCCAGTGGTTATGTGTGCAAAATGGACAGCTATGCATGGGGCAAAATATTTTTTGGGGAACAGATTGCCCCCCCCCTTTTTTTAAGGTGAGAATTGGATGTTGGGGAAGGATAGTAGATATATTTGGGGAGGTAGGTTGGGTAGTAAGACAGACAAGACAGCATACAGGGGCAGTATATGACACATGTAGGGATAAACACCTTGGACAGGAGGGTGTTTGTAAATCAGAAACCCATGAGCCCCAAATAGAAACAGTGGGACTGAGGTCCCCACCCATGGGCAGTCACCACTGCACCTTCATGGCCCTGAAGGTGGCTGTGCTGGGGGCTGCGCAGGAGGGGCAGGCTGACCCTCTAATTGCACCATGGTGGCCCTCAAGCTGGCATATCAGATCTCCAAACTCCTTTGGAGCTCACTACACACCAATCCCGGGACCTGGCTTTGGGTGATGGTATCCTGTCTGTGCCCACTTCCAGGGGGGATGAGCCCCAACCCCTGAGGTGGTTCCACCCAAAGTGGTGCAGGACCAGTGAACAAGGAGGTCCCAGGGTGGGTTCCAGACATGCTGGAGCCCAGTGCCATGGCCAGATGAGGTGGAAGAGGTGGGTCTGCTGCGACCGGCCTTCCCAAATGTGCTATGGTGTTGCAGTTTTAGAACAAGTGTGGGTTAGTAATAGTCAACACAATCCAGGATTAGTTATAACAGCATGCATAAATATTCCCATTAACCGAAAACAACAGATTTGGAACTGTTGCATAGCAAACAGAGCACATGCATATGTGGAACCACAGTGGCCATTACAACGGCATGCAGGTTACACTGATAGCAATAGGCCACCAATGATAGTATTTCAACATAGAACATTAATAGAAACACATTTCAAAATTTGTTGCACAAGAGGACATATATTTTCCATTAGAAGGCGAAGGCCGAGGTACCGGAATTGAAGTAAAAATATTCAAAAATCCAGTTTGGGCTGCTATTTTTGTTTTTGGTGAAAAGTTTTTGTTGTTTCAAGAGGACATATATCCCAACAGTAGGTTTGGTGTAAAACATACACATTGATTTGTGTGTTTAGATTATTGTTGCAGATATGGTAGGGGAGAGAGAGATGTCAGTTAACAACTTGTATATTCCTGCAGTACTCACAACTTTAATGATCATTGCTCTAATCATTACTCTACAAGTATTATTACAATACCCTAATGGCCTTGGTTTGGCCAGTGGTATGTTTGTACACAGTGTATAATTCAACCATCTTATAGCTACTTTTTACTTCTCTTACCTGGAAGACCTGTGGGGGGAATGTTTGCTAACACTACCTGACTGTTTCTACACATATTCTCAGAATCCTAGTTTAAATTATGCATACAGCTTACTATCACTCCTGGGATTCAAACCAAGGTTGTGTCTGCTAAAAATACAACAATTTGCATGCCATCAGAGTGAACTATTGAGAAAGTGCTGCCATTTTTTCAACATTTTCTGTCTAAGTCTCTCTTGGTTGTACAATCTGACCTTGTAATTACAACATTCTTATGCAGACATTCTAGACATATTTTTTATGGAGCACAGTGCTGGAAACAGTGGTTAACACAACATTACTTTTCAGATATTAGATCTTAGTGAATGCAACATTTCATGTCATACAATACCAGAGTAAACACAACCAGTCCAGGATTTAGAACTTTATTGCCAGGCAGTTACACTTTTATTTAAATATGACCTATATGGGACTATTACTGTCATATTGTCTGGTTTATTCAGTACAAACCATACACGTTTTTATACTACCATGTGACATTTTACTCCTTAATATTTATTTGGCATGACTATTACAAGCAGGATTGTTACTCACCAGTCTCGCAACACAGCCTTTGCAACCTACTGGCATGGGCTTCCTGGTTCCCAGCCCACTCAGCTGGAGCTGTAATGAAAATAGGGAAACATTTAGACATACCTATCCATCGCATACACAGGCTGGACTTTGGTAAACAGTTATTGTTATGAATACTTACACACTGCTGGGACATCTCCCCTCTCTCTTGCTTCTTGGACCCACTTTTCCAAGAGCTCTGTCTTCCCCTGTTCCAAGTCAGCATAGTGGTGCCGGACCTGCTCACCAGTCCGAGGGATACCAGTGGCACTGGTGAGATCATGGATGAGATTTTCCCAGGCTTCTGCTTTATATTGGGAGCCCTGGTACTGGTCCTGCAGCAGTCTTATGTCATGGATTTTTACCAGAAGTCCTACCATGACCTCGGACTCCTGCATGCCCCAGCGCTGTGCCTAAAAGCACATGCCCTCTCCAACACCTGCCATACTGCCTACAGTGGAGAGCTACAACCAGTTATGAGCTGTATTCCCGCCTGCAAGGTTTAAATATGGCTAATTTCCCACCCTTTGCCATGATTGGATGGTTTTAAAAATGCTGAGCTAAGCTAAGCTACAGGTAAACCTGCTTAGCTATGGTTGGCAGTGCTTAAAGGAGCAGGTTCAGCATTGCTTACCAATGGGAAAATCCACTTAGCTGGGCTACTCATTGCTTAGTATTCATATGTACACAATGCTTACACCCGGTCAACATAGCTGTGCATTGCTTAGCATTGCTTATGTTTTCTTTTATTGGACTACCACCTGTATGTTATTGATTCATCATTCATTACATAATACAGATTTATTTACCTTCCCTGACATCCCCCAATGTGCTGTAATTACATTTACTCTTGTGTGACTATACTGTATGGGGCACTTGTGCTTATATTGGGGTTTCACTACTTTATTACACTGACAACTCACACGTGGGTCTAATACACTACTCTGGTTGAGAAATATAAGTTACTTCCTACATAAATATACAAATAAATTAAAATTGTAATGTTTACACATACAAAATGGAAACAGCTTTGGTGAAGCTCAAACCATGAATGACTGCATGCAAGGTGTACACTCTAACCACTACATTATTACACTTATGCTTATGCTCAATGTCTACTGCTTTTTAACTTATCCTGCCATTTCAGCTGGGCTAAGCATAGCTAAGCAACAGGCACATCCACGCAGCTACGCTTAAACTTTACTGCATATGTGAAAAAAAAATGTATTTGTTGTGTTTTTTAATCCGTACCCTTCAGAATATCCATGCTAATGCTAAACCTGTTATTCTATCAACTTTCTGGGTTTGTAGGGACAATTGTCCCTTATGACTTTGTCCAGATTTCTTACTCTGACAGGTTGGGAGGTGTGCGCTATGTGCTTCATACCCTGCCGAAAATTCATGCTAATGCTAAACCTGTTATTCTATCAACTTTTTGCCTTTGTAGGGAAGATTGTCTCTTATGGCTTTGTCCAGATGTCTTACCCTGACAGGTTGAGGGTGTTATGAGCATTCTCGCTCTATTTAAATTGCCATACGGCAATTCTGGTGTGCAGGGGACATGTGTATTTTGAGAGCACTGCTCTCAGACACACCCCCTGCACTCAGCACAGAACAGTGTCCGTTTTACAGCACGGCAGCACGCCTTCATGAATATGCATGGTACACTGCTGTGCTGCACAGGAACGGTCCCTTCCATGCAGGAATAAGCACAAAAGACTTATTTGTCAAGACTATATTGTTTAAATTCTTAATGAAGTCTTATATATGGCACACAGTCAAATGCCTTTGTCAGATTTAGAAAGATTGACACACTTACATCAATGTAGTCCATAATTAACAAGGTGGTATGGTGCTATGACCTTTTCTAAAACCATGCTTTGCACACCAGCTAGGACACTGAATTCTATGCTTTCAAAGTGGGTTGATATTCCAGTTTGCAAAGGTATGCAATGTGAAAATAGGCCTAAAGGAGTTTGGCTTGGAAGGTGAGTGCACCTTGGAAAGTAACAATAGTTTCCAAGTTCCGTATCATGGAAAAGTTCTAATGTCTGTGATATTTCTTAATGTTACTGCCTAAAAAGAGAAAGGGGGCCTACAATCTAATATTTTTCAGGATTTTAGTGCAAATTGGTATAATCTGGAGAGGGCTAATAACCTATGTTCACTGAAAATTAAATTAGCGACTTATGTTGAAATTTCTATTTTTTTTTCATGGAGTTTATGTTATAACTTTTTGGGGTTCTAAAATGTAGAGAATTAGCTATTTTGAGGTAGTTTTCTTCATATCTCATTTTAATATCATATCACTTTCCAGTTTAAAGCCTTAATTTAGTAGTTTATGCCTTTAGTCTCATAGAAATCTACATTTTGCTATAGAGTAGCAAATGTTCTGACTTATCAAGTCATTAGTATAAATATTTTTTTCTTGTAATGACAGTATAATATTAAGTTAAGTGGGTTATTAGACACTATGCAAGGTTGTCAGCTACTAGTTTGTTGTATCAAATTCACCAAGAAGATGGAACTGGTTGTTTGGCATAAATAATTGAAAAGTAGCTGCTGGGTCTGATAGTTTTATTTATTTGTTTATCTATTTTCAGAAAAAGGTAAATATAGTACAGCAGTCACGTAACAGATAATTCATTGTGTAACCACAGAGTAGCTCAAAGGGCGAAAACCCCATGGATTTCTAGGGTATCCCTCTGCTTGTAAACAGCAGAAGGGGCATGTAACTGTCCCACTCCCAAATGAACTGATAGATGAATGCTGACAACATGTTTTTTATGGTATAATTAAACATCTCCATGAGGCTATTAGTCTTTTGTTGGTGGGGTGGGGGGGGGTCTTTAAATGCTTTACTCCCTACACATCCTCAAACAGATGAGCAGGTTTAACATGAAACCATCATTCATCAGTATTTCTCTGATGAAACTTACCCTTCTGAAAAATTTTAATAGAGCATTGGCTAACTGCTCTGTCTAATAGAACAAACCACAAGAGCAGGATGCAGGATACAACAGATTTATAAACACAATTTTTGCAATATAAAAAAACACTTAAAACTGAAATACATTGAATTTCATCAAAGAGATACTATTAATATTTAATTCACAGTACCATATTTCAAGATGAATCTACTTTCTAGATTTAATAAACTTTTGAAAAATAATGAGTCAATACACCCATTATGTACAGTATGAAAATGTTCAAATATAAACTGCAATTGAAGTTAACATTTGCCACATTTTAAACATACAAATTGAATATCAGAATCCAACAAAAAAACATCACTAAGCAAATGTAAAATTGACAATGTTACATAAAATATCAGAAAAATAAAAAATGTTGGTAAAAAAAAAAATCATCATTATCATATCTGTTTATGAATAGATATTATTTATAAAGATGACTTTGTAACATGGTACTTTAGATAGAGATCAAATCAAATCACGATTTTTTTTAATTGAAATTTCAGAATACTATATTGTTTGAATTGAACAATCCCCTGTTTGTCCACATATAACAAGATGTCCAAAAAATTGAATCCTGTTTTTTAACATGTGTGAATGTTCTAAAAAAAAAATTTATTTTGTGAAGGTCTACCATAAACTTGTCCAAAATCTGAAACTCTCCTCTACAAATAAAATTAAATCATCTAACTGCTCTGTCTCACTGGAGGACAGAACTACCATCTCAGACTATCTAGCAAAACTAAGATACACCTCTTATCTGTGAAGCTTGGGGTACCAACAGACCACACAATGATAATAGCTACCCTATGATATCATTCCTGAATAATACGCAAAAACATCAAAGCGGCGTTAGCTTTATCTTCTGTTTTGCCACTTTTGTCATCCTTCTTTTTATAAGCTTTATGCACATATGGCCTAAAAAGGGAATATTGTGGGCTATGACCATAAGTAAACATCTTTAGGCTTATTGTTCTACCAACTGTTGTATCACTTCTCCCTCTAGCTCTCCTTCAGGAGTCAATTCTATTTACAAAAACCCTTTGTCCAAATATACAGACCAACCCTGCACTTGAGGATTAAGAGCCACATCAGTTATTTCAATCAAGTTCTGCAATAAAGTGTGACAACTGAGTCTGTTTCAACTCTTTCTTTGTGACCTTTCCCAGTTTTCCTTCCAAAATAGTCAGATACCTTCGGGCAGTGGTGCCTTAAGGTCAGGCTCACTACTGCTGCTTAATTCTCTTATTCAAGTAGCTCCTTACAAGGGAATTCCAGTAACTTCAACAGATGTGTCTCAGTTAACTGTTGCTAACTATATCCCTTACCACCAGAATAGGAAAATCCCCATACTTGGTTGAAGCTGTGAGCACTGAAGGGGTCTCCCCCTCATCTGTTTTCCTCACATACTTGCCTTCATGACTGGGTGCAGGTAACCATGTGTACACAAGCTGCTACACTGTCATAATCAATACATATTAATTAATCTGCTGATGCATCACCATCACTGCTACCCAAATGTTCCCTTACACCACCTTTCAGTCTAAGTAAAATCTGCCTAATGATACCTGGAAAGTGTCCCTCCCAAGGGCATAACTGAAGCTGATTGCCAAGGTAAGTATTACTCCTTTTTAACAACTGTAGGATTAATAATAGTTATGTCTGATGGTCAGTCACTCATGGCAATGGTCTCTTTCCCCTGCTCCAGGATATGGTGCAGATCCCTGTAATAGTTTAGAACAATAGTTTTCTCTAGACAACCCACCACTGTTGTAGTGCTACCTCATCCTACTGCCACCTGTAATTTGTGCTCCCCATCTTACAATTGACATTTGTGCCATGCATGCCTCTTTTGTTACACTAAAAACATTTAACCCTAAGACCTAGGTATGTACTAGAACTGATAGCTCTCCCTTGGCTTTGGAACTAGCTGTGATGGCTTAGGTTGGCCCCATGGATTTCCTTAATAATGTTTAATACTGGATACACCAACCTTGTTCAGTTGTGACCTGCTAACCAGATAGAAATCCCCTGTTTTCCTGATCTCTTCAACAGTGTTAGACTCCTGTTCTGCCTTCTCATCTCTTTTGGATTTGTACTGTGTTTGCACCCTCACCAAAAGTGCTGATAATGTAGTGACTTGACATCTGCTTACCCACCTAGTGATTGTTTCTGCAATAGAATCAGTCACACTGTCATCTTCCTTTCATCTCTGCTCTCTGAATTTCTCTCAGTATGCTTTTGAATTAGTGTAAATATTCTAAGAAACATGGCTTAACTTTATCACAACTCAAATCATCTATAGCAGTCACTTTTAAGAGAAGATAAAAACCTTACTTACTGACATTGGTCAACTTGATGCTGATTGCTGCCCTATCAAATGATTGAATACAGCTATCTGCTTTCCCACATTTATACTGTTGAAATAGTTTGGTGTTGACCTTAGCACCTGGGGTTCAGCCCCCCCCCCCAGTACTCACATGCCTTTGACAAATGGTCAGCATATTTCTCTCCCTTTTTCCTCTTTCTCTGCTTACTTTCACTCCCTTTGCACCTCAAGCTATTTCATTCTGTCAGCTGTCTCAAGCTCCATGTGTTTTATCTCCTGCTCAAGTCTTTAAATTCCAATATGACTGCAATTGTAGTCAGCTGGTAGCACCCCCCCCCCCCTTGGTCTTCCTCTAAATCTTGTGAGATTGCACTAGTACAATAGTTTTATTGCTGGTACTGAAGTCATCTACTGTGCAGGTGAAAAACTCAGAATCACTGTATGGCAAACATCCCTTTTCCTTTTACTAATCAACACCTGCAACATTTCTAGAACATTTACAATATAAAACAGCACAAAGTAACTGCTAACAGGATGAACAAACTCTGTATAAACCAAATGTAAATATGCTGAATAAACTTCAGTACGGAGTTTGAAACACAGCCAGTCTTTATTAAAATAAAAAACAAGTAGGTGAGCACTTTCACAGGTGAAATACTCACTTCATCAGACCTTAATACAACATTTTTTCTAAGTGTGTCTTATATAAAACTTTTAAAACTACAAGTACCAATGACAATAAGTAGAACACATTATATCATTCAATTGCTTAACTTCTTAAAAGGGTCATTATAAAATACACTTGTTAAAAGGGTAACACCATCCCAAGAAATGTGTCTCATACTACATCAGTAAAAACTAAATATATAGATATACATATAAATAAACTGATATAAAACATAAATGTAAATGTGGCTACCCACATAAAAAGGTGTATGTAATATAAATGTGTAAATTCTGAAACATTGATGTATACACATTTTCATTTAAATAATGGTCTGGCTTTTAAAATGGGCTTGAGTGACAAATGTCCATTCAGACCCATTTTGCCATCCGCCTTAAGTCTAATAATCCATTTTATTTCTTGAGTTTCTGTACAATTAGAAAGATCTCCCTTCTGTTCACTGTCCTTGATCTTTTCTATGACCACAAAACTAAATTGATCCTCAGAAGAGCTATTGGCTATGTGTTTGGCAAGTGCATTGTTCACATTGTGCATGGTAATACTGTAAACATGTTCTCTAATGCAATCTTTCAGTCTTCTATTGGTCTTTCCAACATAGAAAACTTGACAAACTTTGCACTAAGCTAAATATACTATATTGATACTGTTACACTATGCATGCATATAAAATTTAAACTGCTTAGTAGTAACTGGGTGGACAAAATGTCCACTATTATTAATATATGAGCAGTAACTACAAGCTTTACACGGCTTTGTACAAAATTCACTAACACCAATATTATTAATTCTCTAGTCATAGTTTCTATCACCACATATTATCTTAATATTTTTCTTGTTCTTATATCTAAAATTTGGCTGCATACCTACTATGTTGCTAATCCTACTATCTGCTGAAAGAATCTGCCAGTGTCTGCTAATAATCTCTCTAATATATTTATTATCATTGCTGTAATAAAAAGAGCACTTCAAATGCTGTTTCTCTGATTTAGTGGACTTTCTATTTGGTAACCCATCACTGTTGCTAGAGTTAAAGGGACAAAACTTGTCTCTATTATGTTTTACATCTTCCAAAATTGGACTGACGTGTGATTGCTTATAACCTCTGGATATACATCTATGATTGAGCTCTTTTAATTCATCCTCAAATCTTTTGAGTGTGGAATTAAGCCTAGATGCTCAAATGGCTTGCCCTCTCACTACATTGGGAAACACATGGGGGGGGGCATACTATTGCAATGAAGCAACTTATTGCATGTGCAAGGCTTCCTAAAAATTCCAGTGGTGACATTATCCATATCATCCTTATTAATTCTAACATCCAAAAATCTATCCTACGTGGATCATGTTTTATGTCAAACTTCAAAACTACATCAATATTTTGAATGTATCCAGAAAACTGTTGAAAAACATCAGCATCTCCAATCCATACAAAAAAGATGCCATCCACAAAATGACAGTATAACGGAATAAATTTGCTATATAACTTGTTGTTCAATATATGTTTGATTTCCAAGATGCCATAAATATGTTGGCATAGCTATTGGCACACACAGTGCTCATAGCTACACTATCAAGCTGAAGGTAATACCTTCCATTAAAAACAAACATATTATTATTTAATACCACAGTCATGAAGGTGGTAATAACTTCTAAAAAATCCTCTTGATATTCACTGTGTGTGACAAGATATTCCCTCAGAGCCATAATACCCTGCTCATTGGGAATTTTAGTGAATAGTAAACACACATCCATTGTCACAAACTGAATGCAATTAACCTTATTACATGTGGAAATGAGCCCATAAAGATCTGACAAAAAACTTCTGGTGCCATGAAGGATGTTCTTGTTCACAGATACAATAGGACATAAATACTTCTCCAATATAATAGAAAAAGGTTCGGTTAACCAACACTCACTAGACACTATAGGTCTTAAAGGGGGTTGTGTAGGATGTTTATGGATTTTTGGAATGCGCTTTATGCAGGGAATCGTAGGATGTTCAACCTGACAATATTTAAATATGTCAGTTGTAATAAGTTGACTATTGTACAAATTTAATAAGATGCCATCTATATGTGTTTTCATCTGGTGCATTGTCAACATGTCTACCACACTGTATGTGGTGCAATCTCCTAACATCTCATATATTTTATCAAAATATTAAAAAGTGTTCATAATTAATGTTGGTCCACCTTTGTCAGCGGGCTTTATAATGATGTAATTGCTATTTTGTAGGCTTTTTAAAGCTCTATATTCTTGCCCATTAATATTATAAAAAATCTTCTTTCTATTTGATCCTTCAAACAAAGTGTTTATATCATCCATACATAATTTAATAAATGCCTCCACTAATGGATGATTGGGGGGCACATATGAACTAGGATTTTTTTTAAATTACAATTGTTGTTAACAGTACCTGGATCAGTAGTTGGAAACTGCATCTTCAACATGATGTTACATGTGAACATTTTTAAGGCCAATATAGTCTCTATCATATCTGCTGGTTGAGACGGAATAAAGGTGAGTCCTTTCTCGAGGACCGATACCTCATGAGTGGAAAGTTTCTTATTAGAGATATTCCAGATTAATGTGGACTCATATTTCTCCACATCTTCTTTATAATTTGGTTCTCTCCCATCTCTGATGTGAATTTCCTCTTCTGTCTCCCTTGGCTCCTTGATCGGCTTCAACCATACCTTCCTTTCTGACGTATGGGTAGTAGTAATCCCATAAATGCACTGTTTTTGTTTTTTGAATTGTTCACATTTTTGAACTGTTGCTAGCAGAGCAATATGTATTTTGTTTTGCATGCACAACTGGGTCTTCTGTGGAATGTACTATGGCTGTCACAATAATATTATATTTTCTATTCTCATTATTGTCACTGTTCTTCTCCCATGCTGCTTCCTTTTTGTGTAAATTCCCACTTGACACATTATTTATAGCTGGTGATGCATTCACCAGGCTACTGGATCTGGATGACTTTGTCTCTTTGTCACTGGGATTATCTGATGTTAAATTCATGTGGGTGCCATTACTAGTATATTCTGATGGTGGAGTAGTATGCTGTTTTGTTTCTTCCCTCTTTTCTCTGGGCCAGCAAAACACACTGCCAAGGCAAAAGTCTTGCAAGCCCCTATCTATTTTCTTAAACTTCCCTTGCATAATTCTCTTCTCATATAGTTCAATAGTATCCAAAATATGTGAGACTTTAAAGTCTAAAATATCATGCGGAAACTTGTTGTATATCCACCTGTTATTTTTTATAGTTTCAATCAATGCCTGTTCCTTTCCCCCCATAAAAGTCATTCAAAAGTCTCATATACGCAAAACCTGTTTGCAGGTTCATCTCCTGCCACTGTTTTAATAACTCAGGATAGTGTTCTCCCTGTGTAGGCATATTAAGAACTCTAAACCCAGGAGGCACTATTTGATATGCAAGGCAGGCCTCAAAATGTTGCCTTTGTGCCTGATACCTCTTAGGTTTATACAAATTATCATGTAGCGTATAAAGGCACTTATTCATTTCAAAATCATTAACACTAGAAGTGTCTTCATTTACTTGGTCACTAAAAACTCTATTTTTGGAAATTAGAGGGTTATTACTGGCAGTAAGCAATGAATCCAGCCTTCCCTGTGTGTTCCTCTTGTGGCCAAACTGCTCAGTTAATCTTCTGGTTTCTGCTGTTATTTCCCTAATCAGAAGTAGTCTGTACCTCCATTTCATGTAACACATATTCCAGTTCTAAAGCAGTGCTGCTTTCAGCTATGTTCTCCAGGTGATACAAATGGAATATCCACAATATAAAACAGCACAACGCACCTCCTAGTAGGATTAACAAACTCTGTAAAGAATATCCACAATATAAAACAGCACAACACACCTCGTAGTAGGATTAACAAACTCCATAAGGAATATCCACAATATAAAACAGCACAACACACCTCCTGGTAGGATTAACAAACTCAGTAAGGAAATTAAAAATAAAATAAACACATAATTAGCAAGTCTCATAACTCTGCACATGTGTGCTCAGCATTCCCAAACTCCACGCATGTGTGCAGGAAGCCAGACTGCTGTTACAGCAGTCCAGATAAGAAAAGTAGGCATCAGACTACATTTGACCCAGAAGTCTATGTGGTTACAGCTGCATAGACTGGAAGGGGAGCAGACTGCAATGTCTGCAGGCTGGATAGCTGATACAAACTCATATGCTTTGTGGGTGTGTCTGAAATACCCCAGTTAAATAAACCTGGTGGCTAGAAAGAACAACTCAGGTTCATACCCTGCACCTTGGGTGCAGATAGCAAGAGCCTGAATTCCCTAACCACCACCACTTGTCAAAACTATTCAGATGTTTCCCTCATATTTTTGTTTGTTCTGTTCCTCATAAAATCTGTGGTTTTGAATTCACTAAATAATGACAGACATTTGAATTTCAGACTTCATATTCTTCAGAAAGTACATGGTAACACAAAACATTTTATTCTAGCAATTTATAAGTTTATAAGATCAATATTTGAAATTTGTCCCTATTTTTGGGGCTGTATTCTCCCATTATTGGCTTTGTCCAGGTTTTCTGTGCTAAGAGGTTGAGAGCTATGGTGAGAACTGAATTCACTGAATATGTTTGGGGGCTGTATTCCTCCATTATTGGCTTTGTCCATGTGTTTTGTGCTAAGAGGTTGAGAGCTATGGTGAGAACTGAATTTACTAAATGATAGCCATTTAAGTTTCAGTCTTCCTATCTTTTAAGAAACAGCTGATTTTGCATAGTGGTATGTTGTTCTGATTATAATGTACATGGTCCTGGGTTCAAGACCTGGCAGTGAAATGAATGGTGACAGTGTAGCATTTTATTCTAGCAACTTTCCAAGATTATATAAGCAATGTTTAAAATGTGTCCCTTGTTTTGGGCCTTTTGCCCCCCCTTCCAAGATTATATAAGCAATGTTTAAAATGTGTCCTTGGATTTGGGGATTTTGCCCCCCCCCCAATAAATTGTGGCTTTTTCCAGATTTCTTGTACTGCAAAGTTGAGAGATACAGTTGAGTGTCGAGGAGATTTTACAAGAAGCTGAGAGCTTCAGAAAGAGAAGTTTAGTGTTGCTTATACTGAGTCAACTTTTATTGATAATAGCATAACAGGTTAAATACTTGCGCTTGATGCAGAAGACGAGTTCTACTCCCACAGTATGTAGATGCATTGGTGGTACTGTGTTGTACTTTCTAAGGGGGTGGGTGTAACAAGTCAAGGGTGGAGCTACAGATACAACAGAAGTGACTAAATATCATGCATAAGGGCATTTGTGCCTCAGTGGAGAGAGCAACAAAAATCATTAACCCAAATTTAGGAACATAAAATAAGAATTATTATGTTCTGTGCTGCACTATAAAAAAAATATTTTAAACAAGTACAGTAATTTTCCAGCATTCAAGATAACACATATTTTCCACTGCAGACAGTGGAAAAGCAAGAGCGGCTAGTTAGCACCTGGATTACAATGATAGTTTTGATGCTTCAGGATGAATGTAGGAGAGGGTCTGTCAGTACTTGGACTAAAAATTGGAAGTCTTAAAATATACAGTTTGCCTAGTTTATTTTGTTGTGCATTTACAGCTATTGAGTTGGTCTGACAACACAAATCAGAGTAAGTCAATCAAAAAACTGAAATTGAGAATAAGTTCGAGAAGCTGTGCAAGATGCCCATGGTTTATGCCCATGGCTTACACTACTGTCATTTATACAGCCTTTCTGTGTTGGAGGGAAGCCTTCTAGCTTATCAGTGGGAGTGGTAAGCACTAGGTAGCCTATCTACCACAAGAGTGGTTTCTGGCCCAGAAAATGTAGTTTATTGGCCATTTGGGCAGTTTTTCCATCTCTTTCAACTTTCTGGTTTAAAAGTCTGTGTTTGCACTTGTTTCCCACCTTTCCTGTAACTAGTCTAGTCCAGATACATATTTTCTGTATCCAGGACTGTATGTAAGCTTCTGAGCCCCACCAAGTCTTTCTGTGTTGGAGACAAGCCTTCTAGTTTGTCACTGGGAGTGGTAAGCACTAGGTAGCCTATCTATCACAAGAGGAGTGGTTTCTGGCCCAGAAAGAGTAGTTTATTGGCCATTTGGGAAGTTTTCCATCTCTTTAAACTTCCTGGTCTAAAAGCCCGCATTTGCACTTTTCCCACCTTTCCTGTAACTAGTTTGGTCCAGATACAGATTTGCTGTATCCAGTACTGTATGTAAGCTTCTGAGCCCTCCAAGCCTTTCTGTGTTGGAGGGAAGCCTTCTAGCTTATCAGTGGGAGTAGTAAGCACTAGGGAGACTATCTACCACAAGAAGAGTGGCTTCTGGCTCAGAAATTGTAGTTTATTGCCGTTTTGGCAATTTTTTCATCTCTTTCAACTTTCTGGTTTAAAAGCCCATGTTTGCACTTGTTTCCCACCTTTTCTGTAACTAGTCTAGTCCAGATACAGATTTGCATTATCCAGGACTGTTTGTAAGCTTCTGAGTTGTGCCAAAGTCTGCTCTTCAATTTTTCCCTTAGATCTGCTAGTTCTCTCCTCTTCTTCACTTTTACTAGCTTATTAGTTTAGCACTTTACTAGACTTCTTGTAGCAATTGTTGTAGCACACAAAAGTGCTACCAGCATTAAATGTTCTACAAGGAAAGAGCTCCAATACATATTATTAATGCCCACCCCTCCAGGCATGTCTAAAGGTCAGTTCCCTGTGCTTCCTCCCATTAACTTGGTGAACATGGGCATCTTGACACAATGTAGCAACTGCCTCATAGGTTCATAGGTAGGTACTAAGCTATCTGCCCGAAGGCATTTATAAGCCTAGCCAGAATGTGTTGGCTTTCACCGCCCCCTTAGATTAGTGCCCTGGGCCTCTGTCAGCAGAGCCACTGAAGTGATCCCTGGGGTAAACTTTATGTTTTCCATCCACTCATCAAGGTTTCTTTTGAAGAGTGTTAGTGAGGAACTCTGCCTAATGTAGATTGGAATCTTGTTCCAAAGCATGGGAAGTCTCTGGGACAGGAATCTATCCCTCCAGCACGTCCTATTTAATGTTGTGGTGAGGTTTAGATCCCTAGAGAATGTGGTTTGAGGGAATAAGGTTTTCTTTAGGTTGAGCATGTCCATCAATTCTGGGTTGGACATGGCCTTGTATGTCAGGCAGAGATCACCTCTGAGTAGGCGGTATGCAACCGAGTACAGCTGGAGTTTCTTCAGTCAAGCTGCATAGGGCATCTGTTTGAGGCCAGTGATCCTCTTGGTGAGGTACTTTTGTGGTTTCTCCAGCTGTTGCAGGTGTCTTGTAAGGTACATCCCAAATGGGGTGATGTACTCTATGATGGGTCTGATGAGTGATGAGTAGAGGGGCACAATGACCTCTTTTGATCTGGATTCGAACCCTTTTGTGATTAGGTGGGCCATGTAGAAGGATTTACTAACCACTTTGGCAATGTGATTATCAAAGGTGAGATTACTATCTACTTGGGTCCCCAGATCCTTTATTACGTCTTCCGTATTTAGAGGACTACCACCTATGTGGTAGTTTGTGGGTACTTTGTTTTGTCGAAAGGGGATGACTATGCACTTTTTGGCATTTAACTTGAGGCCATGATTTTGACACCAGGTATCCATCTCAGTGAGACCCTTTTGGAGGATGCCTGTGTCAGCTGGAGAGTCAATTATAGCCCCTAGTTTGCAGTCATCTGTGAACTTGGTCAGCCATAGTCCTCCTGTGCTTGCCTGTACCTCTGAGAAGTATATGCCAAACAGGGGGGATCCTAGGACTGAGCCCTAGGGAATGCCACTTGTAACTGGTTTAGAGTCGGACCTAGCTCCTGCAACTCTCACCATGTGGGCTCTGTCCATGAGCCAGTTGGCAACCCATCTTGTGATGTACGGGTTTATGTTCAGGCTGGTGATCTTGTCTATAATACCAGAATGTGGAATGGTGTTGAAGGCCTTAGCGAGGTCTAGGTAGGCTGTGTGTACCACCTTTCCCTTGTCTATAGCCTTGGTAACTGTCTCAAAAAGTCCACCAGGTTTAGGAAGCATGATCTTCTCTTAACAAAGCCAAACTGGGTAGGGTCCAGTGTTTGGAGGTTCCCAATGTCTCCATTAATGAGTTCCATGATGATGCACTCCATAGCCTTGCAGACCAAGCTAGTCAGGCTTATAGGGCGATAGTTCCTGGGGTCTGTTGTGGCTCCACCTTTGTGGAGCAGAATAACCATTGCTGTGTGCCACTCTATGGGTATGTAGCCTGTGGAGAGGCTGAGTTTGAACAGTGTGTTTAGGTGAGGGGTTAGTTCATCTTTGAGCTCATGTAGGATGCAGCCTGTGACACCGTCTGGTCCCATTGATGCTGTGGTTTTGGCTTTGGAGAGGGCTGTTTTAACCTGAGCATCTGTGATTTCAGGGACTCTACATTCTTATGGTATGGTTATGGACCCTTTTGGGGATGAGAGGGGGGTAAAGTTTGTGCTGAACCTGTCTGCCAAGATGTTGGCAATATTGGTTGGTTCAGTGTATTTTGTGCCATTCTGCACTAACTCCAAGCAGATCTGAGTATTGCCACTTAGATTCTTGACATAGCTAAAAAATGCCTTGTGGTTATCTTTGGAGTCCTTGGCAATTTTTCTTTCAAAGCTCACCTTAGATGATTTTATGAAGGATCGCAGTTTCTTGATGATACTGATCAGGGATGTCTTCCCTTCTTGGGATTTTACTCTTTTCTGCACTAGTTTCCTCCTTCTATTGTATAGCTTGTTTATGGCAGGAGTCCACCAGACTGGTTTCCTTTTCTTGGAGGAGTGAGTCTTGGTTTTGCTTGGGATGGCATGATCCATGTATTCTTGTAGGTGCCCATAGAATGCATTGGTAAAGGATTTTGCAGCTTGGACAGCATTATCGTTCAGCATGGGGGCTTTGAAACTGTTCACCTCAGTCTTAAGTAATGTGAGGTTTGCTTTTGAAAAGTTTTTCATGGTGGTTTCCTTGTCCGGGGGTGGGGGCAGAATGTCAATATCCAAAGTGATTTGTTTATGGTCAGATCTAACCAGCGAGGGGTTGACCTCTGGTGTGGAACACCGGTCACTCATGTTGGTGATGACCAGGTCCAATATGTTGTCACTTCTGGTGGGAGTTTTGACCAGTTGAACCAGGGTGTTTGAGTTTATAAATTCTAGGAAATGTTGGCAAGGGAATTAGTACTTGAGTATTTCTCCCAGTTAATGTTTGCGTAATTGAAATCTCCCAATATTAGGGTGTTTGGTAGGACCTTTATGTTTCCCAGTGTCCCCAGAAACATGGAATGGGGGTCCTGGGACATAGTGAGTGATCTGCAGTAAACTACAATTTGAATTGCAGTTTTGTCCATTGTTAGTTGCACGTGGATGATCTCTGAAGCATCGTGCTGTGCCACTAACCTGGAGGTGTGGGTATCCTTGATGAATATAGATACACCCCTGCCTTTTGTATTTTGGTCTGGGTTCTGTGGCCAAAGTGTATGGTATGAGATGTAGCCTGGTAGTGCTGGGGTGCTCTCTGGAGCCTTAAACCAGGTTTCTGTTACTACACATATATCAATGTTCTCCATACTGAGGAATGCCTCGAGTGCATGCCTTTTGTGGTTTAGACTTCTGGCATTGAGTAGAATTACCCACAGTTTTTTGTTACTTGTGCTATTTATGGTGGTGGGTTTGTCTTTTGAGCCTTGCCTCAAAAAGGGACTATGGGGGTTGCAAGAGACTTGGCCAGTATACTGGTCATGTATACCGACAACCCTCTCCTCTTACCTCCCAACACTCAGACTTGCGAAAGATGCACTTGTATATCCAAATTGGAAGCCACGCACTCTGCAGCCAAGACCGGAATAGCTGGTGAAGAGGAGAAGATAAACACTTGCACCACACCACATGGAACACATAGCCCTCCAGAATACACACCAGCACTGCCTTCACATAAAAAACAAACCACACACCCACCTTTGCAGAGGCTGTCAATAAAAATCTACCCAAACAGCAGAGACCTCCAAGGCAGAAATGCACTCGACCACCACAACACAACACTAATCATGAAACATATAGCTCTCCTAAACAGTGAGCCACTCAACCAAAGTCCCTAAGGCAAAACAGCATGCCCAACACACTAGTCATAGGTGACTCAATAGAGAGTCACACTGATGTCCCACTAACTAGGTTGAATAAGAAGAAAGTAACAGTCAGCTGCCTGTCAGGTGCCAGAATCCACCACATAACACACACTCAGGTCTCTCAACAACAGGTACAAATATGACTATGTCATTGTACATGTGGGTGTGAATGACCTGAGACTTACCTCCCTGGACTACATGAAAAGAGATATGGAGGAGCTATCGGATTATGTAGCCCAGGTGGATATGACCCTATCCCTGAGCAGCATCCTACCATCACCCAAAATGTTACCACAGTACAAGCAGAAAATTATTGATTTTAACAATTGGCTAAGCTTCTGGTGTCATTCTAAGGGGTTCCAGTATCTGTCTGCCTAGGATGACATGATTGACAGACCTTGATGCTTTGCCAGAGATGGCCTGCATCTGTCACCCCTAGACTTCCAGATACTGGCCAAGACTCTTGCCACCCTTATAGTGCATTTTTAGGCGGCGTTCCAAAGACCAAATTACCACTGCAATAGCTAGAAACAAATGCAATCTGAGGGTCATGCTGCTCAACATTAGAAGTCTAAATCTCAAAATGCACTCACTCGAAGCACTCCTTAAAATGGAGAACATAGACATTTGTGCTGTAACAAAGACCTGTTTCAAAGCAGCAGAAAGCACCCTTGCACTACCAGGCTATAATTCATTCCACACCTTTCGGATGCAGAACTTGGACCAAAGCTCCAAAGGCGGTGGTGTTTCCATATTCATAAAGGATGCACACACCTCCAGACTGGTAGCCCAACATAACGCATCAGAGATAATTCAGGTGCAGCTAACATTGGATAAGACAGCGATTCAGGTCGTAGCCTGCTAGAGCTCCCCAACCATGTCCCAAGACTCACACTCCATGTTCCTAAGCACCCTGGAGAAAATTAGGGTACAACCTAACACTCTCATACTGGGCAAATTCAACTACCGCTCCATTAACTTGGAAAACTGCTCATGTACCATTACACTTACCCAACGTTTCCTGGAATTCATTAATTTCAATGCCCTGGACCAGCTCATTCTTATCCCCACTAGAGGTAGCAACATCCTTGACCTGGTCATTACTAACATGGGTGACCATTGCTCTACACCAGTATTCAAATCCTCCCTGGTTAGATCTGACCACAAACTAATCACCTTGGAAATCCACCTCGCTCCCTCCCCACCCCCCTCACAAAGGTAACCACTGTGAAAAACTTCTCCAAAACTAACTTTGGGCTCCTAAAAACAGAGGTGGCTAACTTCACAGCACCCATGCAAATGGAGAATAGTTACAACACCACCGAATCATGCACCAATGCACTGTATGAACACATACACAAATGCATGTATCTCGCCATACCTAATAGAACCAAGACACTCTCCTCCAAAAAAAGAAAACCAGACTGGTGGTCCCCTGCCATAAACAAACTCTACAAAAGGAGGAAACTGATGCAGAATAAGCTGAAGTCCCAAGACTGGAAAAACTTCCTTATCAACCTCAACAAAAAGGTGGGATCCGTCATCAAATCCTCTAAAGCTTGCTATGAAAACAGAATTGCAGCAGATAGTAAAGACAACCACAAGGCCTTCTATAGTTATGTAAAGAATCAACATGGCAATATCCAGATTTGCTCTGAGCTACTGCACAATGGTACCTCCTATACCGAGCCAACAGATATTGCCAAAATACTGGCCGACAGATTCAGTGCCAACTTTACCCCCCCCAAAAGATCAATCACAATGCCAGTAGATTGCCAGGCAACCAGTAATCCTGCTGCACAGGTTAAAACAGCACTGTTCAAGGCCAAGAATACAGCTTCTATGGGACCTGACAATATCCCTGGCTGTGTTCTACATGAACTACAGAGTGAACTGGCACCTCACCTGTGTGCCTTGATCAATCATAGCCTCACCTCAGGTTTTGTCCCTACCAAATGGCACACTGCTACAGTCATCCCTCTCCACAAAGGAAGAGCAACTACAGACCCTGGGAACTAGTGCCCCATTAGCCTGACAAGTCTAATATGGAAAGCTATGGAACACATCATCATGGACCTAACAAACAAGGATATAGGGAATCTCCAAACTCTGGATCCCACAAAGTTTGGTTTTGTGAAGGGTAGATCATGCCTGCTCAACTTGGTTCACTTCTTTGAGTCAGACACCAGAGCTGTGGATGAAGGCAAGGTGGTTCATACAGCCTACATTGATTGGGCCAAGGCCTTTGATACCATTCCCCACTCAAGAATCACAGAAAAACTCACTAAGCTAGACGTCAACCCCTATATCACCAGGTGGGTTGCAAACTGGCTCACAGATAGAGCCCACAGTGTGAAAGTAGCTGACTCCAAGTTAGACTGCTGACCAGTCATGAGTGGAGTCCCACAGGGTTCGGTCCTGGGTCCTCTCCTGTTTGGTATCTACTTCTCTGAAGTCCAGGCCAACACGAAGGGACTCTGGCTGACAAAGTTTGTAGACAATTGCAAATTGGGAGCTATTATTATCTCCCCAAGTGACAGTGACATCCTACAGAAAGGCCTCACTGAGACCAACGACTGGTGTCAGAACGATGGCCTTAAGCTCAATGTTAAAATGTTTCTTCATCCCCATTAGGAAAAACCCAGTTCCCATGAATTACCACATCAATGGTAGTCCACTGAACACAGAAGATGTTATAAGAGATCTGGGAACACAGGCTGACAGCAACCTCTGTTTTGACTACCACATTGCCACTGTGGTCAGAAAGTCCTTCTATGTGGTACATCTCATTGCTAAGGGTTTTGCATCCAGGAAGAAAGAGGTTATTGTCTCCCTCTACTCTTCCCTCATTAGGCCAATCATCAAGTACAATGCCCATTTGGCATGTACCTCACTAGACACTTGCAACAACTGGAGAGGCTGCAAAAGAACCTCACAAAGAGGACTGTAGGTCTTAAATACTTGTCCTATATGGACAAACTCAAAAAGCTCCAACTATTCTCTGCCTCATATCACCTATTTAGAGGTGATCTCTGCTTGGCTTACAAAGCCACGTCTGACCTAGTTCTGTTAGAAATGCTATATCTAAAGAAATCCCAATCCCTCCACACTACATGCTCCAGAGACCTCAACCTCATTATCACAATCAACAGAACATGCTGGAGGGACAGGTTCATAACCCAGAGACTGCCCGTGCTATGGAATAGACTTCCAATACATGTCAAACAGAGCACCTCACTGGCCCTCTTCAAGAGAAATCTTGATGAGTGGATGGAAAATAGAAAATTCACCTCAGGGATCACTCTAGTGGCTCTACTCGACAGAGGGACTGAGAACTAAAGTTGGATGGCACGATGTCAGGGTAATCCTATGGACTAGGCTTGTAAAGGCTCCAGGGCCATTAGCCTAGTACACACCTATGAACCTATATATATATATATATATATATATATATATATATATATATATATTTATATATATACATACACACACACACACACACACACACATATATATATATATATATACATATATATATATATATATATATATATATAAATATATATATATATATATATATATATATAGTGTGTGTGTGTGTGTGTGTGTGTGTGTGTTTGTGTGTGTGTGCGTAAGCAGACTTTTATGATGGAAATGTTCTGAATTGGGCAATTTTGTCATTATTGGCTCACGCATTCTGTTTCATTGCCTACTGAAAAAAATGTTCAAATAATACATTTAAAATGCACTCTAAGTCTAACAAGTGTGCTGTATTATACAAGGAATATAATTTAATACAATCAGGAAGGTGTATCAAAAAAGACGTTATAAGAGGTGTATGTTTCTTGTTTTGTGTGCAAGTGGCCTATGATTTGAAAACAGCCCAAAGGTAATCTTTATCCACCATTGGCCAGATGCTTTTTCTCAGGATGTGGTGTGGGTTTCAATGCTGTTTCAATGAATGTGAGCTTCAAGGGCAGAGAAGTTTTAATGCTAAGTCTATTTTCATTGTGAGACAGTATTGCTTTGTTTAGCAGATGTCTATTAGTGTTTGTGCATTGTGCTATAAAATGTAAAAATAAACTCCAAATAATCACTGTAGTATCAAAGCAGTATGCAAATTAGTGTTTATGGTACATGGGATGGAATAGCCAGGTAATGGCGCATTAGAATGGCTGCAGGGAAACTCTGGTGCCATATTTTGGTTGTCTGTTCTTCAGTTTGCATTTGGAAGTCTGTATCCCACAATTCCATTGGAGTGGGCAGGATTATGTAATTATGTTTGCAAATTGTATGTTAATCTGCATACAGTTTTGTACCTATTTTTCATGGGCCTTGTCCAGATTTTTGAAGTTTCCAGGTTGAAAGGTATGCTAGCTTATCATTTTTTAATGTAACATAGGCAATTGGCACTTTATTTGTAGAGGAAACATGAAATATAAAGTTGTTTGCTAGCAGCAACCTCTTCATTTCTTACAGATCTCTTTAATGTGGAATTATTTAGATGACTTTTACTTCTGCAGAGATTGTGCATATTTTCTGATACTGGTGGATTGTAAAAGTTTGAGTAGACTTTTATGATGGAAATGTTCTGAATTGGGCATTTTTTCATTATTGGCGAATGCATTTTATGTCATTGTTTAATGGAAAATGTTCAAAATAATACATTTAAAATGCTCTCTAACAACTGTACTGTATTATACAAGGAATATAATTTAATACAATCAGGAATGTGTATCAAAGAACGCATGCAAGTTTTGTGTGCAAGGGGCCTATGATTTGAAAACAGCCAAAAGTTAATCTTTATCTGCCACTGGCCAGATGTATTTTCTATGAATGTGGGTTTCAATGCTGTTTCAATGAATGTGAGTTTCAAGGGCAGAGAAATTTTAATGCTAAGTCTATTTTCATTGTGAGACTGTGTTGCTTTGTTTAGCAGATGTCTATTAGTGTTTGTGCTGTAAAATGTAAAATAAAACTTTTAAATGAAATCCAAATCATTGTAGGAGTAAAGCAGTACGCATATTATAGTGTTTATGGTAAATGGGGTGAAATAGCAAAGTAATGGGACATTGGATTGGCTGCATGGGGAAGGCCCCATTAGACCATGATTTTGTAAGGGGAGGAAGGGTGGCAAACTCAACGACAGCCCCAGCTGAACCATACCTCTCAACTGTCCAGATTGTTACAGAATAAATAGATTTTTGCTTCTTATTTTTGGTTTATTCCTCATAAAGTGTGTGGTTTTCTGGCAAATCATTGAATGAAGTCACTACATAATGGCAGACATTGAGTTTCAGACTTCATACCCTTCAGAAAAATGAATGCTAAAGCAAGACCTGTTAGTCTATCAACTGTCTAAGCTTATACAAGAGTAATTTTAGTACTGTCTGTATGTTCCCCCAATATATTTGGCCTTGTCCAGATTTCCTGCATTAAGAGCTTAGATGTATGCGCAAATAAATCCCTTTATAGAAATAGGTGTATCCAAACCTCTCAACTGTCCCCAATTTTGGCTCAAAATATTGCTCTCCCCCTAATAATCCCTCCACAAAATGGCAATTTTGGAAGAAAACGTGGAGGGTTTACAATTAATAAATAATTGTAATGATCAGAGTTATAGATTACTTTTATTTCAGAAATGCATGCAGATTCTCTTATTTTGTCAGCTGCTCAGCTTAACAGTACTAATATTAAAAAAAGTTTCCCTACTTTGACAGGTTCCCAGCTGTATTATCTGGCTATTTTATATTTTAGCATCACATTTGTGGTACATTTTTCATAAAATTGTGGTTTTCTGGCAAATTACTGCCAGATCATTAAAGTCTGAAGTTAGAAAATAATGACAGACATTTGAGTTTCAGATTTCATACCCTTCAGAAAATTCATACTAATGCAAGACCTACTATTTTGATATCTGTCTAAGTTTATAAGAGCAGTATTTAAAACTTGTTCTTATTTTTGGTCCGGCCTTTGTCCCACTTCTATTTATGGCTTTGTCCAGATTTCTTGCTCTGAAGTTGAGAGGTATGATATATGTCAGGGCCATCACCGTCAGCCAGAGACATTTCAAATTGTGACACATTTGGTGTACCCCACTCCCCCATGTAGTGACTCTGGGTGTGTCCAAGCAAGGCAAGGAGAAGTTTTGCAGTGTAAGTGTGCAGAGTATCTCCCATCCAAGGTAGACACAAGTACTACAGTGGCTTTTCATCTGTCCTTGATTTTGCAGAATGTTCTTGTTTTCTGTCATATTTTTATACTGTTGATTTATGCTTCTTATTATTCAGAAAATGCATGTTGTTGCACTGCCTGTTGCTCTGTGTTTAAGTAGCAATGCTTTAATGACCATCAGGTAAGCTTGTCTGAGATTGTAAGATGCAAGTAAGCTTTAATAAGCATACTGTTAAAGAATTACCAACAGTGAAAGCCTTTTTGTTGTTGCCATGCAGAGAATATTTACATAACAAGATAATGTATAAACCTTGGGTATTGAAATGCATATGACAGTATTTGTAATAAAAGACAGGATTATAGTATTTTCAGATGCTCATTACATTTGTTGGAGAATTGCAGTCATCTTTACAGACTTTACCCATAAACTAAACAGAATGCAAATCTATCATGTGTGGTCCATAATCTGTGCAGTAATCCTTTAAGCAAGTTATCTTGAGCTTGTTTCTTGTTTGCTGTTCATTTTTTACTTTGATCATGTTTTCCCCATGAAACAAGTAGACAGTTGTCAGGCAGCAGGTCATTTTTGGATAAGAAACATTTTTACAAGTGGGGGTATCACAGAGACTACTACTTTCAGCATGTTACTTGGTACTTTTATAAATCTGAATTTAAATTATAATGAGAACTGCAGTGCAAGGAGAAGTGGTTTGACTTGAGCGCTGCTTGTTTTTTTATATTTGATTTTGACAGGCATTCCAGTAATGTACTTAAAAAGTAATCAATTTTTTCATGCTTCACAACCTTTTTGTCTCCATCTAGATATTAACTAAGCTCTGTCAAGTAGCAAATGCACTGAAATATTTTTTCTTCTACACTTCAATTTGTCTTGAATGGACTCTCATAATGACAGTTTAGCACACAGGGCAGTGTATTTAATCAAACTCCCAGCTTTTGTGGTTTTGAGCATAACTCTGCCCCTTTCTGGTTAACCACACACAGTCCCATTGGCCCCACCCATTCAGCTGTCTACTGCAGCCCTCCTTTGATTTGAAGTCACCAGCTGCCACTGTAAACA
Organism: Protopterus annectens; assembly: GCF_019279795.1. Classification (NCBI taxonomy): domain Eukaryota; kingdom Metazoa; phylum Chordata; order Ceratodontiformes; family Protopteridae; genus Protopterus; species Protopterus annectens. Next base: position 1,837,221,051 of record NC_056725.1, on the reverse strand, counting down.
ACAAGTTTCCACATATTTTAGACTTCAAAGCCTCACATATTTTGGATACTACTGAACTATATAAAAAGAGAATTATGCAAGGGAAGTTTAAGAAAACAGATAGGGGCATGTAAGACTTTTACCTTGGCAGAGTGTTTTGCTGGCCCAGAGAAAAGAGGGAAGAAACAAAACAGCATACTACTCCACCATCAGAATATACTAGTAATGGCACCCACATGAATTTAACATCAGATAATCCCAATGACAAAGAGACAAAGTCATCCAGATGCAGTAGCCTGGTGAATGCATCACCAACTATAAATAATGTGTCAAGTGGGAATTTACACAAAAAGAAAGCAGCATGGGAGGAAGAACAGTGACAATAATGAGAACAGAAAATCTAATATTATTGGGACAGCCATAGTACATTCCACAGAAGACCCAGTTGTGCATCCAAAACAAAATACATATTGCTCTACTAGCAACAGTTCAAAAAATGTGAACAATTCAAAAAATCTGAACAGTGCATTTATGGAGTTATCACTACCCATACGTCAGAAAGGAAGGAATGATCGAAGTATATTGAGGAGCCAAGGGAGACAGCAGAGGGAATTCATGTCAGAGGTGGGAGAGAATCAAACTATAAAGAAGATGTGGAGAAATATGAGTCCACATTAATCTGAAATATCTCTAATAAGAAACTTTCCACTCATGAGGTATCGGTCCTGAGGAAAGGACTCACCTTTATTCCATCTCAACCAGCAGATATGACAGAGACTATATTGGCCTTACAAATGCATCACATGTAGCATCAGGTTGAAGATACAGTTTCCAACTACCAATCCAGGTACTGTTAACAACAATTGCAATTTTAAAAAACTTAGTACATATCTGCCCCCCCAATCATCCATTAGTGGAGGCATTTAGTAAATTATGTACAAATGATATTTACACTTTGTTTAAACGATCAAATAAAAAGAAGACTTTTTATAATATTAATGGGCAAGAATATAGAGCTTTAAGAAGCCTACAAAATAGCAATGACATCATTATAAAACCCGCTGACAAAGGTGGACCAACAGTAATTACAAAACACTTTTTACTATGTTGATAAAAAGTATGAGATGTTAGGAGATCAGACCACATACAGTGTGGTAGACATGTTGACAATGCACCAGATGAAAACACATATAGATTGCATCTTATTAAATTTGTACAATAGGCAACTTATTACAAGTGACATATTTAAATATTGTCAGGTTGAACATTCTACGATTCCCTGCATAGAGGGCATTCCAAAAATCCATAAAAATCCTACACAACTCCCTTTAAGACCTATAGTGTCTGGTGAGGGTTGGTTATCCAAACATTTTTCTATTATATTGGAGAAGCGTTTACATCCTATTGTATCTGTGAACAAGAACATTCTTCATGACACCATAAGGTTTTTGTCAGATCTTTATGGGCTCATTTCCACATGTAATAAGGTTAATTGCATTCAGTTTGTGACAATGGATGTGTGTTCACTATTCACTAAAATTCCCAATGAGCAGGGTATTATGGCTCTGAGGGAATATCTTGTTACACACAGTGAATATCAAGAGGATGATTTAGAAGTTATTACCACCTTCATGTCTGTAGTATTAACTAATAATATGTTTGTGTTTAATGGGAGGTATTACCTTCAGCTTGATGGCATAGCTATGGGCACTGTGTGTGCCAATAGCTAAGACAAAATATTTATGGCATCTTGGGAAACCAAACATATATTGAACAATGAGTTATATAGTAAGTTTATTCCATTCTACCGTCATTTTGTGGACATCTTTTTTGTATGGATTGGACATGCTGGTGTTTCTCAACAGTTTTGTTGGTACATTCAAAATATTGATGTATTTTTGAAGTTTGACTTAAAACATGATCCACATAGGATAAATGTTTTGGATGTTAGAATTAATAATGATGACACGGATAATGTCACCACTAAAATTTTTAGGAAGCCTTGCACATGCAATAAGTTGCTTCATCTCAATGGCATGCACTCCCCCATGTGTTTCCCAATGTAGTGAGAGGGCAAGCCATTCGAGCATCTAGGCTTAATTCCACACTCAAAAGATTTGAAGATGAATTAAAGGAGCTCAAGCACAGATTTATATCCAGAGGTTATAAACAATCATACATCAGTCCAATATTGAAAGATGTAAAACATGATAGAGGCGACAAGTTTCGTCCCTTTTACTCCAGCAACAGTGATGGGTTACCAAATAGAAAGTCCAATAAATCAGAGAAACAGCATTTGAAGTGCTCTATTTATTACAGCAATGATAACAAGTATATTAGAGAGATTATTAGTAGACACTGGCAGATTCTTACAACAGATAGTAGGATTAATAACATAGTAGGTATGTAGCCACATTTTGATATAAGCACATGGAAAATATTAAGAGAATGTATGTGGTAATAGAAACTATGACTGGAAAATTAATAAGACTGGTGTTAGTGAATTTTGTACAAAGCCTTGTAAAGTTTCTAGTTACTGTTCATATATTAATAATAGTGGATATTTTGTCCACCCAGTTACTACTAAGCAGTTTAAATTTTATGTGCATGCAGAGTGTAACAGTATCAATATAATATATTTAGCTCAGTGCAAAGTTTGTCAAGTTTTCTATGTTGGAAAGATCAATAGAAGACTGAAAGATCGCATTAGAGAACATCTTTAGAGTATTACCATGCGCAATGTGAACAACGCACTTGCCAAACACATAGCTAATAGCTCTTCTGAGGATCAGTTTAGTTTTGTGGTCATAGAAAAGATCAAGGACAGTGAACAGAAGGGAGATATTTCTAATTATACAGAAACTCAAGAAATAAAATGGATTATTAGACTTAGGGCAGATGGCAAAATGGGTCTGAATGGACATTTGCCACTCAAGCCCATTTTAAAAGCTAGACCATTATTTAAATGTAAATGCGTATACATCAATGTTTCAAAATTTACACATTTATATCACATACACCTTTTTACATGGGTAGCCATATATACATTTATGTTTTATATTGATTATTTATATGTATATGTATATGCATATGTATATATTTAGTTTTTACTGATATAACATGAGACACACATTTCTTGGGTCAGCATTACCTTTTTAACAAGTGTGTTTTATAACGGCCTTTTTAAGAAGTTAAGCAACTGAATGATGTCATGTGTTTTACTTATTGTCATTGATTCTTGTAGTTTTAAAAGTTTTATATACGACACACACAGAAAGAAATGTTGCATTAAGGTCTGATGAAGTGGGTATTTCACTTGTGAAAGTGCTCACCTACTTGTTTTTCATTTTAATAAAGACTAGCTGTGTTTCAAACTCTTTACTGGATTTTATTCAGCATATTTCTAGAACATTGTTTTTGCATTTTGTCTGCAATCAACCTCTTCCTATACAGAAGTGCCTGTAGTATATGGTTGTGCATTTTATAGAAGGCATTTAAGATCGGTGTTACACATGTCAGAAAGGCCTCTGCCCCAAAGTTATTTTTATCATGGTCTTGTTTTCTGACTTTTCATATCTTCCTGCATTGAAATACTACATTTAAGTACAGTAACTCTAAAATTCATTATTTGATTTAATGGAGTTATAGTTTTGAGTACTATAATGAATTCATCATTTCTTGAATTTACTATACTATTGCTGTAATTTTTCCTCTGATTATTGGTTGTAATGCAAGGCTAGAATCCTTACCTTCAGATCATTTCTACTTCAGTCTTGCCAACAGACTGCTATGATGACAACATACACAATAAATTTCCCATTACAATTATGTTTGGGTAAGCATTTTTTTGTTTTCTGTTATTATCTCGACACATCAGTGCACATAGAACTCCAAATGACAAACCCACTGCTTTTCATGTGAGATTTTTCATTCTCATCTCAGTAACTACATTTGTGGGTTATACACAGGTGCCTTCACTCATTGAAAGGTGATTATAGACTTTTCAAAAAATGTTTACAAATTGCTACAACCATTATACCATACCTTGCAACTCTACCTCATTATGAGTTACATTCCTCAGTTTGAATCTTAATAAAATCCACATTTGTCACTAAAGGGTTTACATTCATTAATAAAATTGTTTAAGAAATATCTATGCTAAATAATACTAAATCATACTAATTCATCTACAAAACTGATGAGCATAAATTAACATTTTGTAACACAGCTGAGAGCTTCCTAGTTAAAGTTGCCAGTAAATGTTGTCCATTTGTTCTATTGTTCTACTTTTTAAGAAGTAGTGTTCCACATTGGGTCTATATTAGATGATCAAACTTTCAAAAGTTCGACTGTCATATGGTCGACAATATAAGATCAAATTTTTGAAAGTTTGAACATTTTAACTGAGATCTCCGTACAGCACGGAATGGGAAGAGTTCCCTTTTCTGTACTGTAGTGCGATCGTGGAGTTGGTATATTTAAAGAGTGGGGGTGTTGGGGGTGCAGGGGTTCTTTCCCCCCTGCTTAAAATGTTCAGGTAGGTTATTTGTGTATTTTTTTTTTTTTTTTTTAGATTTTCAAACTTTTAAACGTTCAATCATATAGTGTCGACCATATGACAGTCGAACTTTTGAAAGTTTGATTATCTAATATAGACCCTTCCACATTTAATTATTTATTTCAGTTTGCTTATCAGGGTAAAGCTCTGATCTCAACAGATCAATATTAGTCTCAGTCTGCAAGGACAGAACGTATCAAAACAAAAGTATACAAGATCTTATAATGAACTAAAAATAGGTACAGTCGAAAAAACTCAGGAAGTATAATATAGTCACTAACACACTTAACTTGTTTCAGAAACTACTGCACCTCTACTCTACATATAGTAGAATGTTTACTCTCTCTCTCGCTCTCTATATATATATATATATATATATATATATATATATATATATATATATATATATATATATATATTTATATGGATTGCCTTCACAAACTTGAAGTTTCAAAACTTCAAAACTCTGCTTAGCACATGGGATATCGGACAGCAGATGGTCAATTGGCATGTTGCCGACCGTCTGTAGTTCATATCAGTAAATATCACTTGGCATTCATTGATATAAGTTGATCTAAGAGCTAAAGATCATGGTACAATGCGGATTGGGGCATTCATCCCCTTCCTCACTGTAGTGCAGTCTTGGAGTTGGAATACATCTTTAGCAGGGGGTATTGGGGCACACCCCCCAAAGGGGGTGCAGGGGGGCTTGCCCTCCTGAAAAGATGTGATGTGAAGTGTAGGAGCTATACTTACTAGAGCTCCTATGCAGCTATCACATTTTAGAAAAAAATAAAAAAATATATATCATGTGGTACACAGACAGTGGAACACTTTCAAAGTTTATTTAATGTTTTTGATATTAACATCGAATCTACATTTTTTGAGGATATGATTCAATGTAATGAGCACAAGTTATTTACAATTCGAGCATTTTTTTCAATATTCTGAATGGAAATACAAAGTATTTTAGTAAACCTACACAAACACATGCGCACACACACACACACACACACACACACACACACACACACACACACACACACACACACACACACACACACACACACACACACACGTGTGTGTGTGTGTGTGTGTGTGTGTGTGTGTGTGTGTGTGTGAGAGAGAGAGACGCCCGTACACTGGTCCAGTAATCAAGGAGCCTCAATGCTCACCACTAGCACCAGTGATGGGCGTGCATATTGGGGGGATAATAAGTACACACACAGTAAAGTACAACTTCTCTTAAGAGCACAGAGAGATCACAGTCAGTCTGGGGCTGGTTTCTCCCTTTCTCTCCAGATTCCCAAAAAGACTCCCCACTGGCACAGCTATAGGGTCCAGATCTAAGCTTATTGGCCAAGCTAAAACCTCCAGCATCCTCTCTGTCACCAGTGCCTGGTGTCCCTGCCCAAGTAGCTGACACACACACACACACACACACACACACACACACACACACACACACACACACACACACACACACACACACACCCTAAGATTTGATTTATATACAAACACACAGACACTTTTGGGGAAGGCTGGCAGAGGATTTTCCAGTTATTCCCCCTTTCTACCCAGACTATAACATAGTACTGACTGCCACCAACTACTAATATCAGCTAATATAAGGCCCTTCCCAAAAGGGTGACCAATTTCATTGTGTAATGTTACTGTTATCCAAATAATAAGCGTGACTGAGCAGCAAGACTATTGGAGTGACTTGGACACTATCACCAAATGCATGCAATGTACTCTAATAGTTTAAATTATCTTTACACAAAACAGCCACAGTTGAAAGGTTTACAAATATTTAACAATAATATTAAAAACACAAGACAAATCTTTTCAATTCCATACAGTGCTAATCAAGAGTTCAGAAATCACAGGAACTTTAAAACAATATTGTAGGATAGTCTGACATAAATATAGAAAACAGCTAGACTAATATGGCTTAATTTATATCTAATTCTAAGAGAGATCACTGTTCTAAATACTACTTCATACAAAGCAAACAAGTGCTGTTGAGTTGTTATCAGCATCAGACAAAATCCAAAATGATCAATCTTTCTCTCTGAGAAAGTCTTAAATTGATAACACCCAGTACTGCTGCGTCATTTCACATTACATCATTTTTATCACTTCTCCTTTAGTTCCCAGGCTAACACAAACTCAAAATTTACATTTCTTTGTAGCTGCACCAAGCAAGGAGGTCACAGCAATACAAGACACTTTTACATGTAAAATCTAACAATTATCTCTGTCTTAATAACAATAAAAAGAATTTGCTAGCCCAGACATCATGTATCCAAGCTTGAGATCAAACAAACACAATTGTAAATCTTTACTTAACAGCTTTCTTCCAGCAGGGTGCACTGTGGTTACAATTTTGAAGTACAGCATATAACACGGTTTTCTTACATTTAGTTTTCTTTACATTTGTAAAACAAGCCCGTGGATTATATTAATATTTATAATGACATAGAATTATCTACAAAATTCTATCTGGCTGGGCTGGCAGCCTTCACATATCTCTCCAACCCCCACCCCCCAGAGAACTCAAGCTAGTTTTTCAAGTGACCCTTGAGAGATATTGCTTGAGAGGGTTAGGTCTATTTGAGTATACCTTACCCCATTGCATGTCTTGACAGCCCATCTGCACTGGCATTGCTAATCCCACTGCAGTGCTGCACTAACATATATGTTTGCAACCCTAGGCTCCATCTTAGCAACTTGGCATTTTGCTGGCTGGCTCAGTGTAACCATGTTAGGGGACTGTGATCTGTAACTACTCTGAATTTTCTTCCATACAGATAAGGCTGACGTTTCTGCAGTGCCCACACTATGGCTAGACATTCCTTTTTTACAGCTGCATAGCATTCCTCCCTGGGTTGGAACCTACAATAGAGATAAACCACTGGGTGCTCTTCTCCCTCTGAAGAAATCTGTTTAAGTACAGCCCCCACACCATGGTTCGGAGCATCTACCTGCACAACAAATTATTTGCTGTAATCTGGAATAGTTAACACAGGGGGTCTTCCCAATCTTTAAGCTTCTGGAATGCCTGCTCACATGCTCTGGTCCACACTACCTTATCTGGCCTGTTTTTCCTTGTCACGTCTGTGAGGAGAGCAGTTATCATACTATAACTTGGGACAAACTTTCTGTAGTACCCTGCTGTCTCTAAGAATGCTCTCACCTGTTTTTTGGTAATAAGTGCAGGCCATGCCTTAATGGCTTCCACTTTGGCAGGTTCTGGCCTGATCTTACCAATCCCCACTCTATGTCCCAGGTAGGAGACCTCTGCCATACCCACCTGACATATGCTTGGCTTAATGGTCAGCCCTGCCCTCTGTAGTCTGCCCAGCACCTCTGTGATATGTTGAAGGTGCTCTTTCCAGGAATGGCTGTAGATGGCAATATCATCTAGGTAAGCAAGGGAAACCCCTCCTGCTCCTGGCAGGATATGATCTACCAGCCTCTGGAAAGTTGTTGGGGCATTCTTCATCCCAAAGGGCATCTTTGTGAACTCATACAAGACAAAAGGAGTCACAAAGGCTGACCTCTGTCTAGTACTGGGAGTCAAAGGCACCTGCCAGTAACCCTTGGTAAGATCAATGGCGGTAAGATATTTAGCCCCACCCAGCTGCTCTAGGGCTTCATCTATCTGAGCTATGGGGTAAGCATCTGACTCTGTGTGACTATTTCATTTCCTGTAGTCTATACAGAACCTGGTGCTGCCATCCTTCTTCGTTACCAGCACCACTGAGGTGGCCCAAAGACTGTTGAACTCTTGAATTACCTCTAGTTCCAACATTTCTTATATCTCCTCCCTCAGAGTCTGTTTCACTCTCCCACACACCCTATAAGGGGCCTGCCTAATAGGCCTTTGGGGTCCTGTATCCACCTGGTGCTGCACTAGGTGGGTGCAACCTGGCTTCCCAGTGAACATGTCCTCAAACTCCTGTAACACTGCTTGGATTTCGCAAACCTAGATAGGAGATAGCTGCTGGGACATTGCTACCCCTTCCACTGAGGTGTTAGTCCAAGTCTTAATGATGAGATCAGTCACCAGATCTCTCTCAGACTCCTCCTGCAATCTACTGCAAATACTCAGCACAAGGGCCTCCCTATCATTGCAAGGTTTCTTTATGTTAACATGGTACAATTTGTGCCCCTGCCTCCTCCCTCGCAGTTCTACCATGTAGTTAACATCACTGACCTTCCTTACCACCTTGTAGAGTCCTTCCCAAACTGCTTGAACCTTGTTGTGTCTGACAGGAATGAGAACCATTACCTGCTGCCCTATAGCATACTCTCTAGTTCGAGCACTCTTGTCATACCAGACCTTTTTTTGTTGTTGGGCTTTTGCCAGGTTCCCCTGGGCCAAGCCTATGAGTTTCCTGAGCCTTGTCCTGAGGTTTAAGACATATGCCACAGCAGACTCCTTGTGGAATTCACATTCACCTTTCCACTCATCATAAATTAAATCTAGAGGTCCCCTCAACCTATGCCCATACAACAACTCAAAGGGTGAAAAAATAGTGGATTCCTGGGCAACCTCTCTGCAAGCAAACAACAGATGGGGCAAATATTTGTCCCACTCCCTCTTAAATTGGAATGCAAATGCCTGTAGCATGGACTTGATTATAGAGTTTAGCCTCTCAAGAAGACCATTAGTTTGGGGATGGTAGGGGGTGGTCTTGATGTGCTTCACCCCACAGTACTTCTACAGACAAGCCAGCAGGTCTGACATGAAATTGGCACCTCTGTCAGTCAGTATTTCTTTTGGGATACCTACCCTGCTGAAAATCTCTAACAAAGCATTTGCCACCTTTCCTGCCTCAATGGAGGACAAAGCCACTGCCTTAGGGTATCTTGTAGCATAATCTACTACCACTAAGATATACTTTTCCCTGTGGAACTTGGGGTACTCAGAGGCCCCACAATATCCATAGCTACCTTCTGAAATGGCTCCTCAATCACAGGCAAAGGCATCAAAGGAGCTCTCACCTTGTCTCCTGCCTTGCCTACCTTTTGGCACTGCTCACAGGTCCTGCAGTACCCTGTTACATCATTGGAAATTCCAGGCCAATAGAAGTTCTGCATAATATGTCTATTTGTATGTTTTATGCCCATATGACCTGCTAAGGGAATATCATGGGCTATGGCTAGAAGCATCAGATGGTAGGCTCTAGGCACTACCAATTGCTGTATTCTCTCACCATCTAGCCTTCCCTCAGGGGTCCACTCTCTATACAGTAACCCTTGGTCCCAGTATACAGATTCCCCCTTCTCTTGAGAATCAGGTGCCTCACTATCTTCCTGCCTCGGGCCTTGTATTGTAGGGTCTGAGAGCTAAGCCTTTCTCAATGCTGTCTTTGTAACCCTTCCCAGCTCACCTTCCACAGGAAGTCTGGCATCCTCTGACAGCGGTGCCTCACTGCCAGCCTGGGTACTACTACTCATCTCTGCTCTTGCACTTACTCCGTCCAAGGGAACATCAGTACCAACAAGCAGCTGTGGCTCCTCTTCAGTCTCACTGCTACAGAGTAGCTCCCTCCCTGTAGTAACCACCTCACCAGTCCTGCCTGCAAGTATGTGGTCTGACTGGGTCTTCCTCAGGCTACCAGACCCATATGCTTGTCTCCTAGCCTGACTGCATGTAACTGCATTAACACACGGTACTGCATTATCAAAATCCTTCCCCTATCAGGACATGTGCAGGATGGTAGTTTGGTACCCCTGTTGTCTCAAGACAACCTATTATTGGCATTTTGTCCTTCCCACTTACTGGCCCCCTCTCCATTTGTTCCATGCCTTGTCTCTGTGGACATCTAAATACCACATGACCCCACTGGTTGCATTCAAAACATTTAACCCTAGGTCCTGGACTTGTACCTGGACTAGTGGCTTCCCCTACTACTGTCAGATTGTTTTGGGGCAGTCTGGGCTGCACACCATGGGTTCCTTTAGACCCATGAGCAGCACTGGGTGTCCCTTTCCTGTGGAGTGATGCCCTGCCTCCTAGGTATAGGTCTTCCTTCTTTTCCAACTCATCTGAAGTAGCACATTGTCTATCAGCTAACCAGATCCTCATGTCTTCAGGCAAAGTGCTAAGGGCTTGTTCTCTCACCAAAAAGTCTGCCAGTCCTTCAAAAGTGGTGACCTGACATCCACTCACCCACCTATGAAAATAAGTGCTCAGTTCAGCAACATATTTACACACACTTTCAACTACCTTGCGTCTATGCTCATGAAACATTTTCCTATAAGCTTTAGGTGTTGGCTTAAAACAATTCTAGCAGACAAATCTTAACAGCAGTATAATCAAAAAATTCATGATCAGATAATTTAGACAGCACAGTTACATGTTTACCATGGTGTAAGAGGGTGAGGAATGGTGAGCTTTTGATCAACATCATACTGTTTACATGCCCTCTCAAACACATGAATGAAACTATCAAAATTATCCCCCTCTGTAAACTGTGGAAGAAATTTACTGATCTTTTGTGCTTCTGGGGTCTAGTTACTCCCTTCCTCATTACCTCCATGACTCTGGTGAAGAGTCAGCATCTCATTTTCATGCTGCCTCTGTCTCTCCTTCTCCTCAGCTTCCAGGTATAGCAGTTTCTTATTCTCCTCAGCTTTAGACGTCTCAGTCCCTCTCTGCTGCTTCTGTTTCCAAATACCTGGCCTCCAACTCAAGTCCCTTTAGCGCCAGATGGATTTTTAACTCCTCTGAAGAAAGGTTGAGCTGTCCAATCTCTGACTGTTGTACATCTCCACGGCCAGTCTGATCATCCTTCTGGTTGCTATTCTCTGATGCAGCTGTGACCAAAGCTGCAATCATGTCTGCTTTAGTCAGGTTTTCATGTACCAGTCTTTTATCCTGGCACATCTCAGTCAACTGGCTCCTTCTCAGCTTACCATACTCCTTTGCTGACATGCTTGCCTGGTCTCTCTGACTAACTAAGCTAACAAAAGAAATAAAACAATTGTGATCTGAACTCTGAATATTCACTGCATGAATGATATAGAGTACAAAAACACCTTATCTCATCACTGTACATACATAACAGGAATTGACTATGCACACCACTACAAGCCAATTAGTATGTGATGTAGCTAACTTACCACTATCAAACAATTAATATCTGATGTGGATATTCCACCACTGCCAAACAATTAATATGTGACACCCGTGCATTGGCCTCAAGGAGCCTCAGTCCTCACCTCTACCTCCAGTGAGGGGCGTGCACAATGGGGGGATAACAAGTACACACACAGTAAAGTACAATTTCCTTTAGGAGTACACAGAGATCACAGTCAGTCTGGGGCTAGTTTAACCCTGTCTCTCCAGATCCCCAATAAGACTCCCCACTGGCACAGCTATAGGGTCCAAATCTCAGCCTAGTGGTCAGGCTAAAATGTCCAACACCCTCTCTGTCCAACCAGTGCTTTGTGTCCCTGCCCATGTAGCTGATACATACACATACACATTTTAAGATCTGATTTATATACAAACACACATACACTCCTGGGGAAGGCTGGCACAGGTTCTCCAGCTATGCCCCCTTTCTGCCCAAACTATAAGTAATACTGCTGCCATCAACCAATAACATCAGCTACTACAAGGCCCTTCCCAAATGGTGACCAATTTCACTGTGTAATTTTACTGTTATCCAAATAGTAAGTATGACTGAGCAGCAAGACTAATGGAGTGGCTTGGACAGTATCACCAAATACATGCAATGTACTCTAAGAGCTTAAATTATCTCTTCACAAAACAGCCACAGTTGAAAGGTTTAAAAATATTTAATAATAAATAATAAAAGCACAAGACAAATCTCCTCAGTTCAATACAGTGTTAATCAAGAGTTCAGAAATCACAGGAACTTTAAAAACAATATTGTAGGATAGTCTGACATAAATATAAAAAACAGCTAGACTAATCTGGATAAATGTCTATCTAACTCTAAGAGAGATCACTGTTCTAAATACTACCTACATACAGATAAAGCAAGTGCTAGTGAGTTGACAGCTTCAGACAAAATCCAAAATGCTCAATCTTTCTCTCTGAGAAAGTCTTAAATTGATAACACCCAGTACTGCAGAGTCATTTTACATTACATAATTTTTATCACTTCTCCTTTAGTTCCCAAACTAACAGAGACTCCTCAAAATTTACATTTCTTTGTAGCTGCACCTGGCCAGGAATCCACAGCAATACAAGACACTTTTATGTGTAAAATCTAGCAATTATCTCTGTCTTAATAACAATGGAAAGAATTTGCTAGCCAAGGCATCCTGTCTCTGAGCTTGAAATCAAACACAGTTGTAATTCTTTACTTAACAGCTTTCTTCTAGCAGGGTGCACTGTGGTTACATTTTTGAAGTTAGGCATATAACACATTTTTCTTACATTTAGTTTTCTTTACATTTGTAAAACAAGCCTGTGGATTATATTAATATTTACGATGACATAGAATTATCTACAAAATTCTATCTGGCTGCGCTGACAACCTTCACAATATATATAAAATGATTCCCTTCACAAACTCGAAGTTTCAAATGATCAAAACCACAAGATCAAAGTTTTGAAAGTTTGAACATTTTAAATGGAGATCACCTTATAGTGCAGCATGGGAAATTTACTGTTTTCCTCAATGTAGTGCAATCTCAGAGTCAGTATATTTATTTAGCAGGGGGTGTGGGGGTGTAGGGGGCTTGCTTATCTGCAAAAATGTAAAAAAAGTTTTGTTTTTATTTTATTTTTTTTTATTACAATTTCAAAGTTTCAAAACTTTGATCATATGGTCTCATCCATTTGGAGTATATATATATATATATATATATATATATATATATATATATATATATATATATATATATAAGAAATAGCAAAAATGTTACAGACACAGCCACCAAAGATCAATACTGTAGAAAAGATGAGCGCTTTCGGGTTAACACTAACCCTTCAACAGATCTTCTCATGCTCCTTAAGTAAAACTGTTTAAAAACATGATATCCAATCAAAATCTGTTAAATTGCTGACACCCATCAGTGGCTGGCTTTGAAGGCTGAATCATCACATAGCCACTTAAGAGATATTTTAACCAGTCATGATCATCTTTGTAGCCTATGCCCTTTGAGGGCTGGCTTAAGAGGCAAATTCACATTCAAGCCAGGTGGTTTAGAAGCTTGCCGATCCCTAATCCATCTCATTTCTGCAAGCCCCATTTTTTCCATGATGTTACCTTCCCTAATACTTTCTTTTATGACTTGTAAAACCATGAAAAGAATATTATGGACAGTACTGACAGAGATGTGCTTTAGAAGAGGGTTCTTCAGGTCTTGCAAGAGGATGTCACTTATATGCTTAGAAATATGTTCTTTCAGCTGTCCATTTTTCCTACATGGAAACCGCTGCACACATTGCAGCAAGCAATGTAAACCACACTTCTTGTTTTACAGTCAGCATATAATCTTGGAACATATCTGTTCTCAAATATTGGATGTGTAAATTCACTTCTTTTGGCAATATACTTGCAAGATGTGCACATCCTACATGGATAAGTACCAGTTCTCTCAAATCTTATATTGTTGTTCATCTGAGAAGTGAAGCATAAATGCTGCTTCAGTTTTTTATTTCATTTAAAACAGAATGACTATGCATCCCTTACTATATCCTTTACTGCTGTATCTGTTGTCAAAATTTTCCAGTTCTCTTTAATAATATCACATACATAGTTTATGTCACTAGCATATGTAAGTACAATCTGATTCTTCTGAGTAGATTGCATTGTTTCCTAAATTTACAGTCAGACTTTTTCTTAGAACAAACTGTCTACCCGTTGTTTCTCTCATGTTTCTTACTGCAGCTATTTCACTTTCTACTTCATGTTTTGCGTAACCTCTGTCTCTGAACTGATGACCTATATTTTCAGTGGCTTGAATAAATTCATCATCCACTGTGCAGAGAGTCTGGAAGTTTTAATTAACTGGCTTTTCAAAATGTTGGGGAAGATGTATTGTGGATGCATACTAGTACGAAAGAGTGAGTTGTTCTTCCAACATTCTTTCCTATGAAGACCAGTATGTAAAACCCCATCTGCTTCAACTCTAAGTGAGATATCCAAGAAATCTATTCAAGTGTAAGATTTGTGCACTGTGAATCTGAGAAAATCTGTTGAGGCTTCTAGATATTGAATAAACTGACTCCGTTTTTTGGGGGCACCATCCCATAGCAAATAAATGTCATAGACAAAATGTTTGTAAAATTTCAATGGTGATGAAAAAGGATTGTTGTTAAAAATGTCCATTTCTTCCCAGTTAGCCAACACTAGGTTGGCATAGCTGTTTGTACATGGGGTGCCCATGGTGACACCTCATTTTTGCCAGATGTTCTGATCAAATATGAAGATGTTATTCTCAAGTATGAGTTCGAGTAACATACCTATAAGATTGATTTTCTTGTCATATTCACTTTTCTCTTGCAGAAAACTCTTAATGGCATGAAAGCCATAGGTGTTAAGAATAACAATAAATAAACTTTGCACATTAAGGGTTACCATCAGGTGTTTTATACCATTTTCCAAAACCCTGGTATAATCATAAAGCATATCTAAAATATCTAGTGTCCTTGATTACAACTGGTGGATTGTACAAAACTTTCTTCAGTTGCTGTTCTATAAATATAGAGACAGGGTCTGTTCTCCACCCATCACCTGATATGATGGGATGCATCAGGGGGGTCTTTACAATTTTTGTACACATTCAGAAGTCCATCCATGCTTGAAATAATGGGATGGTCTACTGTGAGATAATTGAATAGATCCTGTGTGATTCTCCTTGTCTTGAATAAATTATGCAGGGTATCTTTGACTGTTTGGCTCAATCTATTCACTTGAATTCTGGTGCTCTTGTCATAAGTGCCTTCATCTCCCAGTAATTCTCACATATTGTTCTTATAATAAATACTGTCCATCAAGACAATTACAACTCCTTTGTCCGCAGGGTACACTTTCACATTCCTGTTCTCTTTCAACTCTTTTAGTGTCTGTTTTCCAAAATTATTGAGATTGTGAAAAAAGTGTCTCAGTGCATTCAATTGTCTGGATATTTCAACTTCACATTCTCTCAGAAATGTTTCAACGGTTTTATTATATTATGGAATGTACATGCAAGGTTTCCTCAAAATACTGCCCTTATCTTCATCATTGTTGCCATAAATGATTTTTAACATAATATTCCTCTCAAACATTTTAAGATTTAAAATGACATCACCCAACTTGGAGGATGCACCAGGAATGTAATTAAGCCCCTTATTCAGTAATGTAGAGTGAGCATCAGTTATTGTCATGACAGATAAATTGATCACTAAATCATTCACCTTTGTTTATTGTTCTGCCCATGCTGTTCTTTCCATCCTATTGATAGCCTCCTTTTCTTCCTACCCTTGCTCTGGGAGAGTGTTCTCCCTGCTGTCCCAGGCATTGATACGTGTAAAGGGAGTGCCAGAAAACATGGGGGAAGAATCAAATTGCCCTTATATCTTGCTCCTAGGTCAGCAGGATGATGGTGCTGTAAAGCAATGCCTGTTACTGCATCCTGCTTATCCTTACCTTTGGCCTGGTCAGAGATATGTGTTGATTCAATCATTAGTCTTGTGTGGCTGATTCTCTTGCTTCATGAATGATGGCTCTAGAGGCAGAATCCTTGCTAACAGTTCATGGCCATGTAAAAATCTGCCCATTTTTAAAATCATCATAATCTCTTGCAAGCTTCCTAGCCTTGATCTGTTCCAACTTCGAGTCATATGCTGAGATGTTAACATATAAGTCATCTAACTTACTAATATATACATCTTATGTATATTTCATCTGAATTTCTTTCTGCAACTTTTCAACTATTATAATAAGTTCTTGTTCCATGGGTTTAAAAAAGACTTTGAGTAACTTAATGTAACTAAAGCTCACCTCTAAGTTGAGTGCTTGACAATCCATGGCAACTCCATGTAAGTGTTACCATAGGTGAGCATAAGAAGTAGTCTGAAACATCTTGGAATAATCCGGTAGTGAAGACACACCTCCATATGAAGTCTTTGCCATTGTAATCTGTTAAGTTTATACAAGACATTTTCAAGTTCTCTTAGTGCTAACTGCTTACTGTGCAGGTGAAAAGCTTAGAATCACTGTATGGCAAATGTCCCTATTCCTTTTACTAATCAACATCTGCAAAATTTCTAGAACTTTCTTTTTTGCATTTTGTCTCTAATCAACCTCTTCCTCTACAGAAGTGCCTGTAGTATTTGGTTAGGCATTTTCCAGCAGCCATTTAAGATCAGTGTTACACATGTCAGAAAGGCTTCTACCCCAAAGTTAATTTTATCATGGTATTGTTTTATGACTTTTCACATCTTCCTGCATTGAAATACTGTGTTTAAGTACAATAGATCTAAAATCCGATATCTGAGTACCACAATGGAGTTATAGTTTTGAGTACTATAAAAAAATCATAATTTCTTGAATTTACTATGATATTACTGTAATTTATTCTCTGATAATGGGTTGTCTTTCAAGACTAGAATCCTTACTTTCAGATTATTTCTACTTTAGTCTTACCACCAGATTGTTATGATGACAATATGCACAATTAATTTCCCATTGCACTTATGCTTGGGTAAGCATTTTTGTTTTCTCTTATTAGTCTCACATTTCAATGCACATACAAATCCAGTCTACAAACCCATTGCTTTTCATCTGCGTTTTTTCATTGTCATCTCAGTCACTGCATTTTTGGGTTGTACACGGGTGCCCTCAATCACTGAAAGGAGATATAAACTTTTCAAAAAATGTTTACAAATTGCTACAACCATTTTACCATACCTTGCAACTCTATCTCATTATGAGGAACATTCTTCAATTTGAATCTTAAAAAGATCCACATTCGTCACTAAAGAGTCTGACACTCATTATTAAGATTGTTTAAGAAATATCCATAATAAATAATACTGAATCATATTAATTCATCTACAAAACTTAAGAGCATGAATTAACAATTTGTAACCCAACTGAGGGCTTCCTAGTTAAAGTTGCTAGTAAATGGTGTCCTTTTGTTCTAAGGAGTAGTGTTCCACATTTACTTATTTATTTGAATTTGCTTATCAGGGTAAAGATCCAATCTCAACAGATCAATTTTAGTCTCAGTCTGCAAGGACAGAAAGTATCAAAACAAAAGTATACAACATCTTATAATGAACTAAAGATAGGTACAGTTGAATAAACTCAAACAGGAAATATAATATAGTTGAGTAACACAGTTATCTAGTTTCATAAACTACTGCACCTCTACATATTGTAGAATATTTACCCTATTCTTATATATATATATATATATATATATATATATATATATATATATATATATATATATATATATATATATAAATATGGATTCCCTTCACAACCTTGAAGTTTCAAAACTTCAAAACTTTGAACTGCAAATGGTCGAGACGATAAGACTGAAGTTTTGAAACTTCAAACATTTTGAATGGAGATCAACGTACAGCGCGAAATGGCAAATTTACCATTTTTCTCACTGTACTGCGGTCTAGGAGTCAGTATACTTATTTAGCAAGGGGTCTGGGGGTGTGGGGGGGTTGCTCCCTGCAAAAATGAATTTTTTTGTTTTTCTTTATTTTTTTATTACAATTTCAAAGTTTTAAAACTTTAATGTTATTGTCTCAGCCATTTGCAGTTCGAAGTTTTGAAACTTTGAGCTTGTGAAGTAGATCTATATATATATATATATATATATATATATATATATATATATATATATATATATATATATAATGTACTAAAAAGGAACGCATTTAACTGAGTTAGGAGAACTGAGGTGAATGGCTGGCATGGGTATGCTAAGGGTTGGACGTTACAGAAGATGATAAAAAAGTTGAAGCAATCGACTCCTGACAGATGACCATTAAGTGTGAGGGGAATGAAGAAGTTATATTATGTGAAGTGAATCAAGGCATTTGTATTTAGAATGGTTTAAAAGGTAGGCTTTCATCTCAGTCCAGAATGATGGCATAAAAAGAAAGAGATTTACATAGCTTTAAGACATGCAGTGGTTGGTACACTGAGGCTTGATTACTGAAGTTTCAAGGAAAAGAAAACTGCGGTCCTGACTTCTAAGGTTATAGGATGATATCTTTGGAATGGGTTTAGTAGCTAAAGGAGTAAAGAAATCAGAGTACAGAGTTTAAATGGCATAAGAGGCCAAAAAAGATGTCAGGTCTAAGTCTGACAGGAAGCCACTTGGCTTTCTCTGTAGTTAGACAATGTTGTTCTTGTCTAGGGGAAAGAATGATCTGTATATTTTATTTGAAAGGATTTGTACAGCATTATCTTTCTTTTTTGGGGTACCAATGATAAATCTCATGCCATATTCCAGTTGTGAGTGAAAGCCCCCTTTATCTATGTCAGATCTAGCAAAATAGGATATAAAGTGGGATATTTTCCTAACCCAAAATAGAAGGTAATGATTTTCTGTCTAGTTTTGTCAAGATTAACATTAAAAGGTGAGGGATAAGCCCAGTCATAGACTTGGGTGTTAGTGTAAGTACTGTCCACAGCTTTGATATGTAAGGATTGGTGAGAATGGCAACTCTTTTATTTTCACAAAGATTTTACATTTGGTCTTGGATGTGTACAGGAGTCAATATTTGTTAGTAATCCAGGAAGAGGAGGAGTTGAAATGTTCTTTTAGTTGGTGTTCCAGGGTTTGAAGGGAGTTGTAAGAGTGGAACAGAACCATATCTTATGCATATAGTAAGATTTGGAGTTGATGTAAGATGCAGGAGAATTTGTTGATAAAAATGGAAAAATACTTAAAGAACAAGTCTTGAACCCTGTGCTTCACCTTTGTTTATGGAGCTTTGGATGACCTCTATCATCTGATATTGACTAATGAGAGAGGTAGTTGCAGAATCTGATAATTGTTTCTGGGGTTATGTCTATTTTGGAGACATAAGGTTGAATAGCTATGCATTACACTTGCCTGTGTAGCATGCATACTATCCTCCTTACAGCTGCTTTTGTTTTCGTTTTATTGCCATGTTCACTTACTGCAAGGGAGAGTACAGAAATGTATAATGTATTAACCTTAAAAAAGTTTTTGCAAATGAGTACAACCAAAATATTTTTACATAGGGACAACCCCACACACACACGGATGTAACCCGCCACAGTTACCCTGCATATCTCGTGTCTGTCATTATTTATTCATTTTTTTCACAACCTACATTCATATGGGTACATTAAGGGATCTGGATAAAATGTCAGGCTGTTTTTTTCAGTTTCTTTTTGTAAGATATATGTAAGCAATAAAGTACTGCATACACACTCACATGTTTTTTGCATAAAACCATCTTCAGTGAAATCACTTTGCAGGAGGTTATGAGCTCCTTCCTTGTCTGCAGACTAGTTTTTACATTCTGTAGATTCTCCCTGTAAAGTTCATACACACAGAATTACACCCATTTCATGCAGTATTGGTTTTTTTTTTTTTTTGCGGGGGGGGGTTGCCAGGCAGTGCCAAATGATTTGCTGCCTGCCATTTTGTTTCAGCCAGAATCATGAGGAATCCTATCCCCATTAGAGTTCCTGACTTTTTCAGTATCGTTCCTTTCTTTCTTAACTATCCAGTCCAAGAAAGGAGTACCCTTTCACACAAAACACCCAATGTATGCCAGTCCACATATCGACTCAAACTTTAAAATGAAAGTAATTTGCCATGTTAGTTTGGCTTACTTCCTGTTTTATCATTTTCTCAGTGTCTGTGATCCCAGGCTGAAGTGACTGTATCTTGCATTTCTCATAGACCTCTTGTGAATTAGCACCAACTCAAGACTGGTGGCTTCAGAAATGAATTTGATATATATATATATATATATATATATATATATATATATATATATATATATATATATATATGTATATATATCATACAGAGTCTGTCATCTTGCATTCTTTAACAGGATTCATGCTTTGTGGTGCACTGAAAGTGTTTGGCATCATGAGCATGAAAAAAATAGCTCAATGATCCAAATTAGAGACACTTTATTAAAAAATAAAAACATGCAAAGCTTTCATTCTAACTCAAGTACATTTTCAAGTCTTGAGAAATTGCTCATAGCAGATGAAAGATGTATGTTTTTAGTTTCTAATAAAAGGTTCATAATTTGGCTCTTAAAACACATTGTCCCTTTAGATTATACTTTATTAAATTCAGATTTGCCTGCTGCAGAGACAGTAAACATGTCCAGTTCATTTTTTGGTATAGGTTCACTTTGTAACAATGTTCTCCTCTAGTAAAAATGTTAATTCATTTTGTACCTTGTTAAGAATCTGGAATAACTTTTTCTATGCAGATCTTGTTATAATTCCATTTTAATTTATTACACATTCATAATTATTACAAATTGTTCTTTTATAAAAGAGATGCTTAAGTTTCTGGATAAGAACACAAAGGTGCTATCTCCATTACTCCCAAATTTATGTCCAAGTACAAGATATAACATTTATCAAGTTTCAGCCATTTCTGGCCAAAAGTTTAACTGTTCCATTAATCTAACCCCAAGAACTGAACAATGGAAAATATTAGCTAAATAAACTGTATCAAAACAGCAACTGTTTAAAACTCAAGTTAAAATAAAATATTTCACCCAAAGCAACTGATATTTTTTCCACTTACAGACTTATTTTCCCCTTCCTTTTTAAGGACAATTTCCCATATATATCATGTTACAAATTATAGTACTATTACTTGTGGGACTCCTTAATGCCCTGCCATCATTCTCCTAAGAAAGTCTTTTTAAAGAGCACCATGTGTGACATGTTTGAAATCTGCACTCTTGACCTCCAGAGAGGTAAATACCAGGTTCATTCTAGGATTTCCTTGGTCTATGCCCTTTCCCTCTACTAGAAGAGGCAAGTAGTTAGTCTTTAATTCCTTTTCCTCCTCATTATCTTAACCACACCCCTTTGGTGTCTGAATTATCACTGGAACTCCAGTCTCTGGTGACAAAAATGGATGTCTTGTGCAGTGTTAGTGACAGAACACTGATGTAATGTGTTGGGTACAACAACAAAAGAATCCTGTTGAAGCAAGTTTGACAAAGTGCATTAGGATCATGCCTGAGAGATTTTAAGGTATTTTAAATTCCTCTAGCAGCTGATTTGCAAGTTTCAGATCCCATATTGTAGCTCTTCTTAATCATTAACAGTGAATGGGTATTTAGCAGAATTATTTTAATAGTAGTAAGAGATTCTTCAAGGACGCCCATCATTTTCACTGATGTTTCTGTATGCTATACAGCCAGTTGCCAAAGAAGTATAAATGGAAAAGGAAATTGGGGTTGCTGCTGTTAGCCGAGATAAATAAAATAATCTGCTGAAGATTGTCCATTATACAACAACTCCCCATCTGTTTAATATTCCATTTGTCTCTATGCTGATTGGTCAGCGTGCATGTTGTAAATCAGACTTATACTAATGGAAACAGGTCTGTATAAGTCTTTTTTTACAGCAACGAAGAACGCAAGATCGCCGTTGCTTTTTACACACTGTCTAACTTTGTTAAAGTTTCTGAGTTTACACACATTGCAGACTGGAGAAACCGCACTGAGCTTTAAAAAGTAAGTATCTTGATTTTTTTTATTTTTAAACAGATTACTGTTTTAAAATTTAACATATATAAAGCACTTTATCTATTCAGAGATTCACAAATCCTTATCTGTTTAAAACTGTCATTTGTTAAACTCCTTTAATATAGCGAGTCTGTAAGCAATGGAGATCTTGCTTTCTCCGTTGCTTCCACCCACAGCTCTGATGTACTGCATAAGCATACACATGCGCAGTACATCAGAACTGCCGCAGAATACCAGGCAGCTGAGGAAGGGCAGCAAGGAGGCATTATACAATGCCATTATTCAAGAAAAGTAATTTTTTTTTTCTTAAATAATGTCATTGTATAATAGCAATAACCTACTTCTGGGTGTGGGTAGTGCTGGATTTACCCACAGTTGTCTTTGTTTGGCCACTCGAGCTATGCCCTCATGACCAAACCACACCAACCGCAGGTAAATCCAGCATTACCCACACCCAGGCGTGGGTTATTGCTAAAATAATTACACCTAAATGGGAAGTTTCCGTGTATAATCTATCAGCTTAACTCAGGAGTTCTAGAATCTCCTGGGTCTTAGGGTAAATAGAAGACAAAAATACTTTTACTAAATCAGATGGCTAAAGAGCTGTACAAAATACAATAGTTCTTCATATGTCAAAAGAAGCAATAAAGTATTTCAGTTGAAATAATTTCACCAGAAATAAGTAAAATATCTGATCTGAATATCAACCCAGTTCTAACTACTGAATGGGGAAATGTTAACTGACAAAACTGCTACATTTAATATGATAAAATAAAATCCACTGCTCAGCAAGCAAACGCTGTAGTTCCGTAGAGTAGATATAATGTAAGTCACAAAGAAGGCGGAGTACAGCAGAAGTAGAAGTAAAAGTCAGAATGTGCACTTATAACATACGGATGAGCGCTTTCACCATTACAGCTTCTTCAGATCCTTGTATTTAATATGATGACTGAACCAAAGTCACTATACATATATAAGGCATCTACATCAGTGCTAGGCTTCTCAAAGGAATTAAGTGCCATCAAAGTATATGCAGATTTTTTATCAAAGAATGAAATTCACAATGTACAATCAGAGGTTATTGTCAAGCCAGAGGCTATAATTGGTGTAAATCTTCCAGACTTTACAAGATATGGTAAAGATGCTACATTAGGGGCCATATTAAAAATACTAAAATGCCTAAGAAATAGAACTGCAGACTGGGAAATAAGGGTGAAAATGGAGGAGAATATGGTGAGCAGATCAGAAGGGCATGGCATGCTACTTTGTTTATAAAAAATACAATTAATGATATCAGTTTCTCAGAAGGAATAGCTTAAGTTCAGATGATTATATATATCCTGGAATTCTAGTTACAGGAAATATATGGAAAAGAGTAAACAATAAAATGATTACAGAAAATGAATGGTAAATAAAGTTTGCATTTGCACCTATGAAATGGCAGTTTTTGTGAATGAGGATTGAGCTATCTTATGTGTGGCCAAAGGTGTATAGTCCAGCATAGTAAGAGGGTAAGATAAGGACAGTTATACAAGCTAATGACCCAATTAGCCAGATGTTATTGTTTTCTTTTGAGTTCAAACCCCCATTCTGAGCAAATTATTTTGATTATAGGAGGAGGAACATGTCATTGTTGGGTCAGGAATGTTTGAGAAGGAATGGTAAGCAGATAAAACATATGTTTTTAGTTTCAAAGACATGCGTCTGGAGCATTTCTTCCCTGGCCTCTGCTGAAAATTGGCTTGGTTCGAAGTCAGACTTTCCCGGTAAACAAATGTTAAATAAAATAAATACATAAATAAATAAAATAAAAAGGGATCACTATATTTAAGTGATAGTACAGGTGACAGTGGTTGCCAAAGCAGTAACAAGAGAAACCAGGAACCAAACAAGAAATAAAAACTGATGGAGGCCCAGGGAGCACACAGGTCCAGTATAAACCACACAGCTAGTAGTAGCCACCAAAGATTTATTGAGCAAAAAACAGCAGGCAAGTGCTTTCATCTTATATTAAGACTTCATCAGAACTGCAGTAATCACATAAACCACACAATATAAAGGAACATCCTGTAGTCATGTGGTTAAAACCGACCAATACAAATAATGCTTAAAAAACAAATTAATTAATTAAAAACATGAAAATGTAATGACAGTTTGAAACAGTATGTATAAGTGAAAAAACAGTGCCAAAAATGTTACAACGTATATCCAAAAAATTATAAAGATGACTGATGAATTACCCCTCCATACTTTTCAATTTTATGACTGGGGTAATGGAACAGCAGTCACTGAGCCCTGGGGGAGTAAGGGCATCACACATCAAAATCCAGATTAATTCCTTTCTGTTGAGGTGTTCTTCTGTGCTAAAACTCCTTGCGTCTTATTCCATATAGTCCAACACTTCTTCTTTCGGCTACTCCAGTTAGGGATCGCCACATCAGATCAACTGTTTCCATTTCTTCCTGTTCTCTGCATCTTGCTCTGCACACCAACCACCTGCATGTCCTCTCTCACCACATCCATAAACCTTATCTTAAGCCTCACTCTTTTCCTGTTACCTGGCAGCTTCATCCTTAGCATCTTTTTCCCAATATACTCTGCATCCCTCCTCAGCACATGTCCAAACCAATGTGCCTCTCTGGCTTTGTCTCCAAACCTTCCAACCTGGGCTGACCCTCTAATATACTTATTCCTAATCCTATCCATCCTCGTCACACCCAGTGCAAATCTTGACATCTTCAACTCTGCCATGTCAAGCTCTGACTCCTGCCTTTTTGTCAATGCCACTGTCTCCAACCCATGTAACATAGCTGGCCTCACTACCCTCTTGTAGTCCTTCCCTTTCACTCTTACTGGTACTCATCTGTCACAAATCACTCCTGACACTCTTCTCCACCCACTCCATCCTGCCTGTACTCTCTTCTTCACCTCTCTTCCACACTCACCATTACTCTGAACTGTTGATCCCAAGTACTTAAACTCATCCACCTTTGCCACCTCTACTCCATGCATCCTCACCATTCCTCTATCCTCCCTCTCATTCACACACATATATTCTGTCTTAGTCCTGCTGACCTTCATTCCTCTTTTCTCTAGAGCATATCTCCATTGTCTCCTCCACCTGTTCCCTACTCTCTCTACAGATCACAATGTCATCTGCAAACATCATAGTCCATGGGGACTCCTGTCTGATCTCGTCTGTCAATCTGTCCATCACCATTGCAAATAAGAAAGGGCTCAGAGCTGATCCTTGATGTAATCCCACCTCCACCTTAAACACATCCGTCACTCCCACTGCAGACCTCACCGCTGTCACACTACCCTCGTACATATCCTGTATCACTCTTACATACTTCTCTGACACTCCCGACTTCCTCATACAATACCACAACTCCTCTCTAGGCACCCTGTCATATGCTTTCTCTAAATCCACAAAGACACAATGCAACTCCTTCTGACCTTCTCTGTACTTCTCCATCAACACTCTCAGAGCAAACATTGCATCTGTAGTGCTCTTTCCTGGCATGAAACCATACTGCTGATCACTAATCATCACCTCCTTTCTTAACCTAGCTTCCACTACTCTTTCCCATAACTTCATGCTGTGACTGATCAGTTTAATCCCTCTGTAGTTACTACAGCTCTGCACATCACCCTTATTCTTAAAAATCGGTACCAAAACACTTTTTCTCCATTCCTCAGGCATCCTCTCACTTTCCAATATTTTATTAAATAATCTAGTTAAAAACTCCACTGCCATTTCACGTAAACACCTCCATGCTTCCACAGGTATGTCATCTGGACCAACAGCCTTTCCATTCTTCATCCTCTTCATAGCTATCCTTACTTCCTCCTTGCTAATCCACTGCACTTCATGATTCACTATCCACACATCATCCAACCTTCTCTCCCTCTCATTCTCTTTATTCATCAACCCCTCAAAGTACTCTTTCCATCTGCTCAACACACTCTCCTCGCTTGTGAGTATGTTCCCTCATTATCCTTTATCACCCTTACCTGCTGCACATCTTTACTAGCTCGGTCCCTCTGTCTAGCCAATCGGTACAGGTCCTTTTCTCCCTCCTTAGTGTCCAACCTTTTATACAACTCTTCATCCGCCTTATCCTTAGCCTTCACCACCTCTCTCTTTGCCATGCACCTCATCTCCTTATACTCTTGTCTACTTTCTTCCTCTCTTTGACAATCCCACTTCTTCTTCGCCAACCTCTTTCTCTGTATACTCTCCTGTACTTCTTCATTCCACCACCAGGTCTCCTTGTCCTCCTTCCTCTTTCCAGATGTCACACCAAGCACCTTTCTAGCCATCTCTCTTACTAGCTCTGCTGTAGTTACCCAGCTATTCGGTAACTCTTCACTTCCACCCAGTGTGTCTTAACTTTTCCCTGAACATCACCTCACAATTACCCTTTTTCAATTTACACCATTTGATCCTTGGTGCTGCCCTCACACTCATCCTCCTCTTCTTGATCACCAATGTCATCCTACAAACCACCATCCTATGCTGCCTAACTACACTTTCCCCTGCCACCACTTTACAGTCTCCAATCTCCTTCAGACTGGCCCTTCTACATAAGATATAATCCACCTGTGTGCATCTTCCTCCACTCTTATATGTCACCCTATGCTCCTCCCTCTAGTTAAAATACATATTCATCACAGCCATGTCCATCCTTTTCACAAAATCCACTACCATCTGACCTTCTGCATTCCTTTGCTTAACACCATACCTACCCATCACTTCCTCATCCCCTCTGTTCCTTTCACCAACATGCCCATTGAAATCTGCTCCAATCACCAATCTCTCACCCTTGGGTACAGTCATCACCACTTCATCCAACTCACTCCAAAATTTTTCTTTCACATCCATTGCACACCCAACCTGTGGAGCATATGCACTAACAACATTCATCATTACACCATCAATTTCCAGTTTCATAAACATCACTCTATTCGACACTCTTTTCACCTCCAAAACACTCTTAGCATACTGTTCCTTCAGGATGATGCCTATGCCATTTCTCCTCCCATCCACACCATGATAAAACAATTTGAAACCGCCTCCAATACACCTAGCCTTGCTCCCCTTCTATTTGGTCTCTTGCACACACAATATACCAACTTTCCTTCTGTCCATCATATCAGCTAGCTCTCTCCCTATACCAGTCATACTGCCAACATTCAAAGTTCCAACCCTCACTATCACAGTCCTAGCCTTTATGTGCCTTCGGGCATGCCTTCCCCCTCTTCTCCTCCTTCAGCCAGCAGTAGCCCAATTTCCACCAGCACCCTGTTGGCCAACAGTACTGGTGGCAGTCATTGTTAACCTGCGCCTCGACCAATCCAGTATGTATTTCTGTACTGTTGTTTGCATGTATGATTTGGTAAACTTTTATGCCGGATGCCCTTTCTGATGCAACCCTCCCAATATCCGGGCTTGGGACTGGCACAAATAAATGCACTGACTTTTGCATCCCCAGTGGCTGGGTTATATAGTCCAACACTACAAACTTGAATTGGTGGTCAGGAAAAGCTGAAATATGCCTATACAAGGCATTGGTGTTCTTCCCTTTCTTGATGTCATTTAAGTGCTCATAAATTCTTTCTTTCAGCTTTCAACTAGTCTTTCCAATGTAGAATGCCTTACAACATTGACAAAGTGCTCCATATACCACTCCCTCTTGGATATACAATTGAAGTCTTTTTTACCTTAAATTTCATATTCATGATGAAAAATGAATCGCACAATATCATATGCTGAATAATTGCAATTACTGCATTTGTACAAGCCCTTGGGTGTAATTGAACAACTCACGTCACATTTCATTTCTAAAAGGTTCTTAAGAGACTTTCCTTTTCTGAACACAACCTTTGGCTTGACCCCAAACAATTCTTTGCCTTCATTGATACTCATCACAATTGGCAAAAAATTACGCAATGTGTCCACTACAGCATAGATGTTAAAAGAAAATGTCACTATTAGTGAACATTCAAAAGGGGTAATTGATGGCTGTGTTTCTTTGGACAAGCTATTACCAGCCAAATTGTCATCAGTTCAACCACCAGAAATAGGTAGTAGCAGTTTGTAAAAACCATTCATCCTCTCACCCTGGACTTCTTCCCTAATACTGTCCAATAACTCATGAGGGTAACCTCTTTTACTGAACATGCCAATCAATTTATCTATTTCAGCAGTGAAAGTGGCATCATCAGAAATCATATGAGCAAGTCTGACCAACTGCCCCTTCATGACAGCCCTCTTTTGAAATTGTGGATACCAACTATCTAAATGGAGGTAAGAGATGGAAAAAGTTTTTTTACAGAAGATGTTGGAACAAAAACAATTTCTTGAATAATCCTTGGTTACCAATACATCCAAATAGGCCATTGAATCATGATCAAATGTATGGGTAAACTTTAGGAAAGATATACTACTATTGATATACTTGAGAAATTTGTTCAATTTTGTGGCAGAATCATCCCAGATGATAAAAATATCATCCAGGAAATGAATATAGAATGACCAACATTCAGCAAAGGGACTATTAAATACATAATGCTTCTCCCAATAGGTCATGACCAAGTTGGCAAAGCTTGGGGTGCAGGAAGCCCCATGGCCACCCCACTCACCTGTTTGAACAACTGGCCTTCAAAAAAAAGAAAATTATTGGTCAAACCAGATACATAAGTGTACAAGCCATGTTAATGTAATTATTCAACAACAGTCCTATGTCAGAAAGAATACTTTCCAACCACTCTAATCCTGCCTTGTGGGGAATGACAGAATATACATTTTGGACATCTATTGTGACCAAAATACAATCACCCAAGAGCCTGAGCTTTGCTAGCCTAATCAAAAAAATCCTAAAAATCCTTACAAATATGTGGGACTTCAGTGACTGATGGTTTTAGAAGGATGTCCACATATTTGGCTATGTAGAAGGTCTTGCTTCTATCCACGCCCACTATGGGGCTCAAAGGTAGATTTTGGAGATCTTTATGGATTTTGAGTGTCCCAAAGTTTCTCTCTACCACTGGATGCTGATTGAGTAAAAAATCATGTGTCACTGTTAACTTGTCCCTGCATAACCATGTCATAAAGACAGATATCAGTTTTTGAATAGGCAAACTTGAGCTCATTCTTAAATATCTGGACATAAGTCTGGGTGAAAAGCAATTCATGCATATGATTATTAAAGTCATTGACGTAGATCATAACTATTCCCCCACCGTTGTCCAGTTTCATTATCCTGATACTCTTGTTGCTACATAATTCTTTGAACTATAATGCCTCCTCATTGGATAAGTTGTAGTCTCTAGCTGTTTTTTTAGAAAAAGATTTCCGAATTTCTAATTCACACATTTTCTCTAAGAGAGATAACCAGCTATTTAAGGGTGGGTTGAATGAATTAGCTTTTTTGAGAGGTTTGTTGTGGTTTGTGCCAGAGTTCAGGGAGTCAGTTTTGAACCACAGTGCCAAATTAAGCTTACGTGTAAACAATTTTAAATTGATTAAAACCTCAGCCAAATTAGACTCCTTAGCTGGCACAAAACTCAACCATTTGCTTAACACACTGACATGCTCAGTTGTAATGTTGAAACTTGAAAAGTTATATACAGAAAAATCATTACCCATATTTTGAATACACACTGGAACCTCCCCAAAACTATTAGGGGTAACCGTATTTTCAACATCAGAAAACAAGCTAGAACTAGACCCAATAGACGTGGATACCTGTAAAGCAGGTTCAATAACAACCATATTAACAGTGTCAAAGTGAAGAATATTTGCAGTTAAATTATTAAAGGATTCAGGACAGTCATCCAGCTGTACCTCACTAACTAAACTAATGCCTGGATTCCCCCTATTCACAACATCCTTTTGCAATGCTGCAAAATTTGTCCCAAAGTCTGTGTCAACTGCACTATCTCTGGAGAACTGACTACTAGAAATACAAAACTCAGCAGCATCAACTTCAGCTTCACAAAGTAAATTGGTCATTGCATAAGTGGTGTCATGTAAAAATTCCCCATTTTCAAATCCACTGTTCATGTCCCTCAAAGGGGAATTAACTAGTGAACCGGCTGCCATAACGTTCT
Source organism: Protopterus annectens (assembly GCF_019279795.1). Taxonomy (NCBI): domain Eukaryota; kingdom Metazoa; phylum Chordata; order Ceratodontiformes; family Protopteridae; genus Protopterus; species Protopterus annectens. The sequence continues at coordinate 1,837,190,680 of NC_056725.1, read as the reverse complement.
GAACTCCACCAGTGGTGGTTGAACAACTGGCACTGTCAAAATTAGTTGACGTGTTTACATCCATAAGTAGCAATTCAGAAAAAGCATAACAATTATCAATATTTGCACCATTAAACGTAGGTGAAACCAACTCAAAACTATCTGAAACGTTCTCAGAGCTGAATGCATGACTCAATGATAACAATTATTATCAACAGCTGCACCATTAAATGTAGGTGAAATCAACTCAAAACTATCTGAAAAGTTGTCAGAGCTGAACATATGACTCAAGGATGAATTGTATCCACATGCTGGTGTACAGTCAACACAAAATTTACAGCATTGGCTTTCACAACAAACACAGCGATTCTTAAAAGTAACTACAGGCATATTATCCAAATGAGCTACATAGTTAAATTCAGTGATGCCCGAGCTTGTTCTATCAGGCAAAGCATCAAATTGTCCAAACAAACTTGAACTATCTAAATCTGTTGTATTAACGACAATGTCCACATCTGGCAGAAAAAATTCTGAGCATGAATTAAGATTTGTATTAGTCATTACAAACTTGTACAGTCTCAAATCCCATTGTTCTGTCAGTTGAAATAGGTAAATAATCTTCCACAGTTCTTACCTGATCTTTTAATAACATTTCTTCCTCATGGATTTTCTTTCCTGAGGATTTTTTTCCACTGGTTACCAGCCTTAAAGTTGTTTGCGCCGATGTTGAATGATCTGGAATGAGAAGCCTTTAGCCTGGCTCCCAAACACTCAAAGTTAGGATTATTGTTTATTTCCAATTTTTCTTATGTTCTTTAGCAGAAAATGTACTGAATTCTTGCCCTTTTACTTTTTCCTTTTGGTAGAGCCTCACAGAATGTCTTGGCAGTTTTTCATTGTTTCCAGCTCCTTCCTGGAAGCCCAGGTCATCAGAATTGTGTGAATTTAAGCCCTCCTGCTGTACATAATCTGATTGTGGTCCTGCCATTAGCTGCCCAGGTTCAGAAGCCTTGGGGGTGGGGGATATGCCTTACCTTTGGCATAAGCTTCTGTATCTCTCTGCAGTTTTCTAACTTTCCTGTTTTTTTTTTTTTGCAGCACAAGTTTCATCAAAATTTTTGAACAGGTTATAATAGTTTGTGTAATAGTGATCAAATAAACCATCAGTAGTTAAACTAGTATTAATAATGTCCAGGTCACAAGATAACTTGTCTAATCTGACTTCATTTTCATGTATGATTAAATGAATTATGTCCATGCCTGCTTTGTTGAAAATATTAATTAAAGCTTTGTGAAAGTCAGAGTCAGTTTCTACTCCATTAGGAAAGCACCACAACTGTAGCCCATTAGGAATTAAGCCTCTCTTTATGTTCTCCTGCAAATATGTAACTGGTCAACAAAGGAGCACTCACCTATAATGTTATGGTCGGTTTTCGCCTGACTGGAACTTGGCAGAGAAAATTCAAAGATATCAGCTTTCCATGTATCAAAGTACAACAGTTCCCGGTGATTAGAATTCCTTGACTGGTCAAACCAAGTAGGTAATACCAAGAAGAAAGGTAACCAGAACATTGCTCCAATTGAGAATTAATATTTGTTGTAGAAGTATTGTTACCTTGCAATTGTAGGTTGAATTTGTCCAAAAGAGCACTGAGGTTACCTATACCAGCATGAATTTGGGAAAACAAATCCAAGTTGGCTGACCCAGATCCTCCTCCAGCCATAAACAAATCCAACAAGAGAAACCAAGAACCAAACAAGAAAAAAAAACTGATGGAAGGTTGAGGGAGTACACAGGTCCAGTATAAACCACACAGCTAGTAGTAACCATCAAAGATTTATTGAGCAAAAAACAGCAGGCAAGCACTTTTGTCTTACATCAAGACTTCATCAGAGCTACAGTAATCACATAAACCATACAATATAAAGGAACATCCAGTAGTCATGTGGTTAACACCGACAAATGCAAATAATGCTTAAAAAGCTAATTAACAACTAGAAAATGTAATGAGTTTGAAACAGTGTGTATAAGTGCGTATAAGTGAAAAAAATAGTGCCAAACATGGTACAACAATGTATATACAACAAATTATAAAGATGCCTGATGAATTACCCCTCCATACTTTTCAATTTTAGGATTGTGGTAATGGAACAGCGGTCACTGAGCCCAGGAGGAGTAAGGGCATCACACATCAAAATCCAGATTAATTATTTTCTGTTCAGGTGTTCTTCTGTGCTAAAACAAAGACCTTTGAGACCCATAGTGGGTGCGGGTAGAAGCAAGACCTTCTACATAGCCAAATATGTGGGCAGCCTCCTAAAACCATCAGTCACTGAAGTCCCACATATTTGTAATGATTCTTGGGATTTTTTTGACCAGGCTAGTGAAGCTCAGGTTCATGGGTGATTGTATTTTGGTCACAACAGATGTCCAAAATTTATATTCTGTCATTCCCCACAAGGTAGGGTTGGAGTGGTTGGAAAGTATTCTTTCTGACATATGACTATTGTTGAATAATAACATTAACATGGCTTGTACACTTATGGATCTGGTTTTGACCAACAATTTTCTTTATTTTGAAGGCCAGTTGTTAAAACAGGTGAGTGGGGTGGCCATGGGGGCTCTTGCACCCCAAGCTTTGTCAACTTGGTCATGGCCTATTGGGAGAAGCATTATGTATTTAATAGTCCCTTTGCTGAATGTTGGTCATTCTATATTAATTTCCTGGATGATATTTTTAGCATCTGGGATGATTCCACCACAACATTGAACTAATTTCTCGAGTATATCAATGGTAGTACATCTTTCCTAAAGTTTATCCATACGTTTGATCATAATTCAATGGCCTGCTTGGATATATTGGCAACCAAGGATTATTAGAGAAATTGTTTTTGCTCCAACATCTTCCATAAAAAAAACTTTTTCCAACTCTTACCTCCATTTCGATGGTTGGCATCTACAATTTCAAAAGAGGGCTGTGGTCAAGGGGCAGCTGGTCAGACTTGCTTGTATGATTTTTGATGATGCCATTTCACTGTTGAAATAGATAAATTGATTGGCATGTTCAGTAAAAGAGGTGACCCTCATACGTGATTGAACAGTATTAAGGAAGAAGTCCAGGGTAAGAGGAGGAATGTTTTTTACAAACCGCTTCTACCTATTCCTGGTGGTCAAACTGATGACCATAATAGCTTGTCCAAAGAAACACAACCATCAATTACCCCTTTTGAACATTCACTAATAGTCATCTTCTCTGTTAACATCTATGATGTAGTGGACAGAGTGTGTAATTTTTGGCCAATTGTGGTGAGTATCAATGAAGGCAAAGAATTTTTTGGTGTCAAGCCAAAGGTTGTGTTCAGAAAAGGCAAGTCTTTTAAGAACCTTTTAGAAATGAAACATGACATGAGTTGTTCAATTAGAACTAAGGACATGTACAAATGCAATAATCACAATTATTGTCAGCATATTTTATTGTACGACTCATTTTTCATCACAAATAGGAAATTTAAGGTAAAAAAACACTTCAATTGTGTATCCAAGGGGGTGGTATATAGATCTCTTTGTCAGTGTTGTAAGGCATTCTACATTGGAAAGACTAGTCACAAACTAAAAGAAAGAATTTATGAACACTTGAATGACATCAAGAAAGGGAAGAACACCAATGCCTTGTATAGGCTTATTTCAGCTTTTTCTGACCACCACTTCAAGTTTGTAGTGTTGGACTATATGGTAAGGGGTTTTAGCATAGAACACCTCAACAGAAAGGAATTAATCTGGATTTTGATGTGTGATGCCTTTACTCCTCCTGGGCAAAATGATTGCTGTTCCATTACCTCAATCATAAAATTGAAAAGTATGGAGGGGTAATTCATCAGTCATCTTTATAATGTGTTGGATATACATTGTTGTAACATCTTTGGCACTGTTTTTTCACTTATACACACTGTTTCAAACTGTCATTACATTTTCAAGTTTGTAATTAATTAAATAGTTTTTAAGCATTATTTGTATTGGTTGGTTTTAACCACATGACTACAGGATGTTCCTTTATATTGTGAGGTTTATGTGATTACTGCAGTTCTGATGAAATCTTGATGTAAGACAAAAGCACTTGACTGCTGTTTTCTGCTCAATAAATCTTTGGTGGTTACTACAAGCTGTGTGGTTTATACTGGATATGTGTGCTCCCAGACCTCCATCAGTTTTTTGCCAAAGTAGTAAGTCAGAATTATAGGTTCATAGGTTCATAGGATCATACTAGGCTATCTGCCCGAGGGCATTTACAAGACTAAACCCATTATTTTGCTGTGCCTCTGTCGAGCAATGACACTGAGGTAATCCCTGGGGTATATCTGCGATCTCCCATCCATTGGTCAAGATTTCTATTGAACAAGGCCAGTGAGGTACTCTGCCTCACATGTGATTTTGTTCCACAGCATAGGAGTCTTTGGGTGATGAATCTATCCCTCCAGCACGTCCTATTAATAGTCGTGTCCAGGTTTAAGTCTCCGCCCTTGTGGCTCTGATGGATCTGGATTTTTTGAGGTGAAGCATATTCATCAAATCTGGGTTTGACATGGCCTTGTGTGTTAGGCAAAGGTCACCTCTGAGCAAGCGACTGAGTAGAGCTGGAGTTCTTTCAGTCGGGCAGCATAGGACAGATTTTTGAAACCCTTTATCCTTTTGGTGAGGAACTTTTGTGGCCTCTCCAGCTGCTGCAAGTGTCGGGTCAGATACATTCCGAATGGGGCATTGTACTCAATCATAGGTCTGATGGGTGATGAGTAAAGGGAGACTATGACCTCCCTTGATCTAGATGAGAAACCCTTCATGATAAGGTGGGCAATGTAGAAGGTCTTCCTAACTACTTTAGCTACATGGGTGTCGAATGACAGACTACTATCAACCTGGGTCCCCAGGTCCCTGATAACTTCTTCTGCGCTCAGTGGATTGCCACCTATTTGGTAGCTAGGGGTAACCTTGTTTTTATGACTATGCATTTTGGCATTTAACTTTAGGCCGTGGCTCTGGCACCAGTTATCCGTTTCTGTGAGACCCTTCTGAAGGATATCTGTGTCAGATGTGTTTTCTACTATGGCTTCAGTTTGCAGTCATCTGCAAACTTGGTCAGCCATAACCCTCCTGTGTTTGCTTGTACTTGAGAAGTAGATGCCAAACAAGAGTGGGCCCAGGACTGAGCCCTGTGGGACACCACTTGTGACAGGCTTTGAGTCTGACATGGCGCCAGCAACTCTGACCCTGTGGGTTCTGTCACTCAGCCAGTTTGCAACCCATCTTGTGATGTATGGGTTGACATTTAAGCTGATGAGTTTTTCAATGATACCTGAGTGGGGTATTGTATCGAAGGCCTTAGCCAGATCGAGGTAGGCTGTATGGACTGCCTTTCCCTCATCAATGGCTTTGGTGACTGTATTTAAAAGGCATGATCTGCCTTTGACAAAGCCAAACTGGGTTGGATCCAAAGTTTGCAAATTCCCTATGTCTTTATTTATGAGGTCCATTATGATCCTCTCCATGGCTTTGCAGATAAGGCTTGTCAAACTAATGGGTTGTGAAGTGGTACCACAGTTGCAGTGCGCCTACCCAGAGGTAAGACTTTGATTAAACAGCTGTCCTAGCTGTTGGTTTAATTCCTCATTGAGTTCATGGAGGACACCATCAGGTCCCATGGATGCTGTGAGTTTTCACTTGGACGCTGGAGATGTATGGGGGCTGCAATCGTTTGGTATAGATATCCCTCCTTTTGGGGGAGGGAGAAGTTTGCACTGAACCTGTCAGCCAGTATGTTGGCAATGTCTGTAGGATCAGTAATCTTCACATCATTTTGAACTAGCTCTGAGCATATCTGGGAGTTTCCTCCCAGGTTTCTAACATAGCTAAAGAAAGCCTTATGATTGTCTTTTGAGTCTTTAGCTATTTTTCTCTCGAAATTTGCTTTGGAAGATTTTATGACAGCTCTTAGTTTTTTACTTATAGTGATCAAGGGTGTCTTACCTTTTAAGGATTTTGCTCTATCTTGTAGTAGCTTCCTCCTTTTGTTGTAGAGTTTGTTTATGGCTGGGGTCCACCAGACTTGCCTTTGGTACAAAGAGTCTTTGTTTTGTTTGGGATTGCCTTATCCATGCAGTCCTGTAGGTGCTGGTAGAAGGCATTTGTAAGTGATTCAGCGGCTTGAGTACTGTTTTCCGCCGCTCGGGGGCTTAAAGAGAGACACACTAGTCTTTAGAAGTGTGAAGTCTGCTTTGAGAAGTTCTTTACTATGGGTCTTTTATTTCAGGTGGGGTGGGATGAGGACCTCCAGCGAGATTAGTTGTTGTGGTCTGATCTCACCAGTGAGGGTACACCTCCGGTGTTGTTGTTTGTCCCATGTTGTTGATGATGAGATCAAAGGTATGTTGTCTCCTCTTGTGGGATGGTGACTAGTTGTTCCATGGCATTTGAATTTATGAATTCCAGGAACTTTTGGGCTAGGTGTTTGGGCTTGAGTAGTGTTCCCAGTCTATATTAAAGTCACCTAGTATGATGGTGTTTGGTGATACATTTATCCTCTAGTGTTTTCAGGAAGGCCATGTGAGGTTCCTGAGTTTGTGAGGTGGCCTGTAACATGCTACAATTTGCAGAGCAGTCTTGCCTATGGTTAATTGCACCTGGATGGTCTCCGATGCATCGTGCGTTGCCACCAGTCTTGAGGTGTGGGTGTCCTTGATGAATATGGATACCCCTCCTCCTTTCTTGGTATTATCCGGATTTGGGGCGGGCGACGATGATATGAGGTAAAACCTGATAGCTGGGGTGGAGCCTTGAACCAGGTTTCTGTCACAGCACAGACATCGATGTTATCCATACTGAGAAGGGCCTCGAGTGTGTGCATTTTGAGATTTAGACTTCTGGCATTGAGCAGATTCAGGAAAATTATGGTTTTGTTCATGATCAGATTGAGATTATTTTCACAAAACAAGATCACATGAGGGAGTATTTGAGTACATTTTCAGATGAAGATTTCACCCCTCCACCCCCTGAGGTGGAAGATTGCACATTCCTGCCCCATGTTATGCTTAATTCTAAGATTGCTTTTTCTTGGGGGATTAATTTAAGATGCTATTAGATAGCAGTTTGCATGCATTTTCCTTTATTGCAATTAAAATGTATTTGTTTCACTGTTTGCTCTTAAGATCCTTGGGCTTTAACTGGGCATTGCTTTGAAGCAGTTTCCAAGATGCTTGTTGCATTGCCTGTGATGTCACATAAAATAACATACGGCCTGTGTGTTATATGTTGATTCAATAACTCCACCTTTTCTCTGCTAGTACAAAGTCTGACTATTTACTGTCAATACTTTTGCATGTTAACACAGCGGGTTTAAATGACAGAGAGTTACATTCATAGGAGTTGTCTATTTGTCATGTGGCTGCATTTAAGATAACTGATACAGAAATATGCTCTGTTTAATGTTTACTCGTCATCTGTATTATGCATCATTGTACAATGTTTTTGATGAAGCTTTTCTCTGCAGATAGCTGATGTAAGGGACTATGAACAATTTGACTCACCTGCTACTCACTTGAAATAAAAAACAATTTAATGGTGAAATAAGCTTCAGATCTAGAAATCTAGGTAGTCATTTCCTTCCGATTTTTCTGTTCTCTTCTTTTCTTCCTTCTTCTTGTTATTTTTCAGATCTTTTCTATATTTTATGATGTGTCTCACTGCTGGATAGATAAAACAGATGATAGTGATAACTCATCTGATGTCTGACAAACCTGTGGGACAAAGAACTAAAGAGGAGGTAAACAAAGGTGTACAAAGTGATGTTGACAAGGCATGTGGGGCAGTCAAGACCCTGTGCATAGCAGACTACAGACAGGAAAGAACACAGAAAGCAGGGGAAATAATAATACCCATTAGATGACAAGTTACACCCACTGGACACATAATCACTTTATAGGGGTGACCCAGGAGGAATGTGTGGTTGTGACTTTCTCAAGGTCACACAGTGGACATATGAGGGCTGAGGGAAACAAACCTGAACAACAGGAACTACAGTTTACAACTTTAACTCACTGTGCCAACTGCCAGACTCCTCCATCAATTGCTAGAGTCTTCAGAGGGACACTATGAGAAGACTCGACGAGAAAGACACAGTACAAAGTGCAAAAGTATCGTCAAAGCAGAAATCCAGCAGAAGAGGAGAGTCTGATAGTGATCACAGCAGACCCAGGGATAGAGATACATGAAGAAGAAGAACATACCATCAAAGGGAAGACACTACAACTGTAGCTACAAGCTATTCAGATATCCATTGCTGGATACCAGAAGGCCTGAGCAAGCTGGACTGGTCAAAGGAGGGTGGAAGAAAAGTGAAATGGAGCAGTGACTAGGAAACTGGACCTGAAGAGAGAAGCCATCAAGAACTGGACAGCCTGGTCACACAGGAATAAATTAGAGAAGAAACGAGTGACAGTGCAAGGGAAAATGAGTAGATGTCATACCTCTCAACTATTCAGCTTTTCATAGAAATTCCAGATTTTTCCTCATGTTTTTTGACCTGTTCACAGAGCTGGATCATTGTCAAATGCGGCCCTTGACAGGGTAATAGACTGCCACCTCAGAGCAGCAACTCCTGCAGCAACCCCTACCCCCCACAGAAGCCCCTCCCAGCCATTCCAGTGTTCCATTACTTGGCTATTTCTCCCCAGTTGCCACAAACACTGTTCAGACCTGCCAGTGTAAATACTGTTTTCTTATTTACTTCTACAGTGATTACAGATATTGAAATCAAAGTTTTAAATTAAAATTATATAGCACAAAGACTGATAGCCATTTGCTAAACAAGCAATGCAGTCTCACAGTGAAAACAGACTTAGCATGAGGAGTAAACTTCGCTGCCCTTGAAACACATTCATTGAGATGGCATTAGAAGCCACATTAAAAGAAAATGCATTTGGTCAATGGAGAATTAAGCTTACATTTGGGCTGTTTTCATACCATACGCTCCTTGCACACATTTGTAGGGCCATGCATACATGTATGTGTTCTTTGATTCACCGTCCTAATAGTATTAAATTATGTTCCTTGTATAATACAGCACCACTTGTTAAAGTGATTTTTTTTTTTTAATTTGTAGTTTTGATCATTATTCCAGCAAGAAATGAAACAAAATCTATGAACCAATAAGGACGACACAACCCATTTCAGAAAATTTCAACCATAAAAGGCTATTACAATCCACCAATATCAGTCAATATTCACAATCTCTGCAGAAGCATCCAAATAATTCCACATTAAAGAGATCTGTAAGTAATGAAGAGGTTGCTGCTAGCAAACAACTTTATATTTCAGTGTTTCATCTACCAATTAAGTGCCTGCTGCCCATGAAGAATAAATTGCCTATGGTACATTAAATAAATTGGTAAGCTGGTAATATTGCAATAGAGAATGACTGGCAAGCTGACAACAGGTTCAGTTACTATGCATCGCATACAAAAGAGGACAAAGTCAAGAGTGCAGAACCCCTATCCCCCTTAAAATGCACCACATAATCAGCAATCAAAAGGGCATTGCAATACCAGCACTCCATCTACATGCAATTGTGCTACTAACACTGCTTTCAAATTATACAGCACAAACAGTGACTGGCATTTGCTAAACAAAACAGCTAGTTGCACATTGAAAACAGACTTAGCATGAGCAACAGTAAACCTCTTCCCCTGAAATTCACAATTCCATGAAAATGCACGGAAACACATAATCCTTTGAAAATGTACTGAAACTCATAATTTCCTGAAAATGTACTGAAACTCAAATTCACAATTCCATCAGCAGTCTGGTAGTCGGTGTACAGGATTCAGGCTCTTGTCTCCACTGAAGCTCACAATTCCTTCAACAGTCTGGATTCAGGCTCTTGTTTCCACTGAAGCTCACAATTCCTTCAGCAGTCTGGATTCAGGCTCTTGTTTCCACTAAAGCTCACAATTCCTTTAGCAGTCTGGTAGTTGGTGTAAAGGATTCAGGCTCTTGTTTCCACTAAAGCTCACAATTCCTTCAGCAGTCTGGTAGTTGGTGTAAAGGATTCAGGCTCTTGTTTCCACTGAGGCTCACAATTCCTTCAGCAGTCTGGTAGTTGGTGTAAAGGATTCAGGCTCTTGTTTCCACTGAGGCTCACAATTCCTTCAGCAGTCTGGTAGTTGGTGTAGAGGATTCAGGCTCTGACTCCTGTAACCAAGCTACAGGGTCAAGTCTGATCAAGTTAATTCACTGAACCAGCCCCGCCCCTTAACTAAGGCATTGCACATCATACCTCTCAACCTGTTAGCCCAAGAAATCTGGATAAAACCTAAAACAATAGGGATGCAATGGCCCAAAAATAGGGACAGATTTAAATATGGCTCTTTTTAACTTAGAAAGTTGCTAGAATAATAGGAATTGTGTTTGCATGCATTTTCTGAAGGATATGAATTCTAAAACATATGTATGTCATTATTTAGTGACTTCAGTCCTCTGTGATTTGCAAGAAAACCACAAATTTTATGAGAAACAGACCAAACTTATAAGACTAAATCTGGACATTCTGTAAAAATCTGAACACTTGAGAGGTAGGTTCCTCACACAGAGACACACTGTATGGGTTTCATACAGAAATGAACAGAACGGCTAGTTTAAATTGCACACACACACATACTTTTGCATACAGAATCAAATACAATACCTAGTTTAAATTCAGTACGCAAGTGTAGAATGTGTTTACATACTCATTGACATGCGTGCACGTGTGCAGTACACACATGGTCCTCCTTAAAGAAGAATATGCAAAATCATGATGTTAAGAAGTGTTTTTTATTTTTATTTAATTAACTAAAATGTTGATGTGGAAGCCCACTGGCCAGAGGCTACCCCCAGCCATGGACCCTAGGCAATTGCTTAGGTCACCTAGTGCTGGATCTGGCTCTGCTTGTTCCATAAAAAAATATGTGATTTTCCAGCAAATCATTGAGGACTGAAGTTACTAAACAATGAGACATTTGAGTTTCAGACGTCATACCCTTCAGAAAATACATTCTAATGCAAACCATGTTATTCTAGCAACTTTCTACATTTATAAGAACAATATTTAAAATCTGTCCCTGTTTTTAGGTCTTTTGTCCCTCATTATTTTTGACGTCGTTCAGATATCTTGCATTAATAGGAGTACTGCTTGTAAAGGAATGATTGTTCTTGATATCAGCATATGAATTACTAAAACAACTTCTTATGTACAATCCATGTCAAAGATCACTTTGCATTCTTACTGAAAATAATAAAACAGGATTCAGGCTGGCATTGCTTGTTTAAACCATGGTTTGTGAAATTAAAACAAGAGATGAACACTTTCACCTTTCTCAGAGCTTCATCAGATCTAATTTATCCATAGCATTAACAAAGAATATATACTTTTCAATTTTCCATATAAATAGCCATGTAAATTATAATGAAGGCTTTACTACAAGAGCACTTATAACAGATCACATTCAATGACAGTGGCTGGACCAGTGGCACATTCATTGTTTGCATCTTTATTGTGATTGGTGCTGTTAACTCCTTGGGGAGATACAATAAAGCTTGCACAGTCATTTTTGACCATGTGCACATTGCAGTAGACTCCACGTAGTGACAGACACACACACACACACACACACACACACACACACACACACACACACACACACACACGCACACACTCGTATGCAAACTTGGCAATTTCTGTGGTATACAAATTACAGCATAAGTAGCTGAATTGTATGCTAATGAAGCAAACCAACACAGTGGAGTGATTTAACAATCTATAAAGCAACCGTGTAGACTTCATGCCTATGTAGCCCATGTATTCAAAAGTTTTCCAAATACAGCCACAGAAAGGAGTGTACAAGGAAACAAGACCAAGTAAACGTCCATAGATTTGTACAGTACTGACCGTAACGTGTAACCCCACACACATTATGACATTATTAGACATGGTGGATGGTAAAGAATTAGATTAACAACAGCAACAATTCTTTTTTAAGTGCCATGACATCAATGCAGCTTTGCCCCCCCACCCCCAAAAAAGAATGCACTCATAACTAATGTAGACAGCTAAAAGTGTAAACCCCAGGAAACATACAATTCATACTGAGATTTAAGCATATGAAGAATGCATCTGATGGAATACGTCAAACTTTATCAAAACCTGCATTTCTCTGTGCAGATATATACAGAAGTAATACCCTCCCTTGAGTGTACAACATTGGGGTCCCCTTCAGTTTCTCTGCCTACAAGGTTACCAACCTTGAAGTCAGGGCTGTGAGCATGGTGAAGATGCAAATGAGGTCAAAACTCATTAGAAGTGCTGAATCCCAGCAAATTGTAACCATGCAGTAAGATTTTCATTTTGTGTAGGCACTTCCACAGTGTTTGTGTTCAATGGATGGCAACAGTGAATGACGACATCGGGAGGGTGTCAGGTTATACTTAAAGGTGCACATGTAGATCTGTGAAGTGTAAATGGGATGTAAGCATTGCACAGTTCACAAGTTCTGTTTCTTCCTCTTAATTGTTTGTTAAAATGTACTGTCTCTATCCACTTTAAGTTAAAATTTATTTTCTAACTTTTTTCACTGTTTGCGGGATGCAACACTTAGGGCAACCACAGGAAATGAAGGAATGAATGGCAGGTTTTTCAGTGCTTATCACATGACTATTCCTTCAGCATGTGTATGGGAAGGGCTAGAGTATAGTTCTGGATTCTAGTACAGGGACTGCAACCTTTCTTCACTTTTTGAGCTGCATGTTTGTGCAATATATCGGGAAAGAGAAAAGTAATAACAAGATTACCTGTGTTTACCTTATTTTAGCACTGGCGCATGCAGCGGCTTATAGGTGCACATTGTGTACTAATGAGCACCAACAAAGTTGATATATTCAGTAAAGCAGCAGATGTTTTTCCTAGGTGCTAATTACAACATAAGCAGGTGATATGCAGTACAGTGGAGCAATTCAACAAGATAGAAAGCATCCATGTAGCCTCCATTTTGTTTTTTTCCTGAATACTTCAATACCATGGGAGTAGAGACAAGCAAATTTTAGCTTTAGCATAAAATTGTATCAGCTGCTGCATTTGCAAGGTAAGTCATGAACCTAGAATGTATTCTTTAATAATATTATGGCATATCACTGCATTTCTTAACTTGATACAGTAATGAAGTAAACAGCGGTGGACTTGTACAGAAAGTACCTTAACATGAAACAACAGACATGTATTTCACTTATATGTGTCCATTACTAAGGTTTTTGTCTTATTCTTCTAATTTTAATTGCACTTTTTGCATGATGTGCCACATAGCACAAAGAGTGGAAGAGGAGAATAAATACATTTCAGGTATGGCACTGTTTATCTGACTTGAGCAAAGTATGGTGGACCACCTAGAAAGCAGACAGCCCAAAATAGAAACCGGATGCATTTAATGAATGCCCCTGGCCATCATAAAAACCTAGCCTGGAGTACAGATGATAAGGGGTTATGGTACAGAACATGCAACCTTTATTATACTGCTGTAATATTGCAGTTTACAGCAATGAAATGCAGCATAGACAACTATTTCCTCAACATTCTTGTGGCTACAGGTGTAAATGTAAGACTGCCATATACATAGTCCTGAGTTTGAATACAGCATATTCCATATAGTATTACTTTTACTGATGGAGTAATCTATGTAGTATCACATTTATCATCACTTGTATGACTGTAGGTATACTGAATACTATAGTCCTGTAAGCGTATTCCTGCTATCTAGACCGGCATAGATTTAACTTTTGCAAAAAAACACATACACAACTGCCTATACATGCAATTGCTTGCCACTGTTGCAGTCTGCTTGTCAGACATTAGCAATGTGGCTCAAGCTTCTGCATTGCTTATCTACATGCAAACAGGTGTGACTCACGTGAGTACACTTAGTTAACCATCATGTAAATCCGTTGCTTACTGCGCTATGGAATTGTATATATGAGGATTTCTTATTCATGTTTATTGTCCATTGCCTTTGTATGAAATAAACCTATATGTGGAAACATTGCATATTAGGGCACATTCTAAGTATACATCATATGTTCACAATACATACATGTGTTGCCCCCCACCAAGCAGTACAACCCTGGGGTATCAGTCTTTTTTTACACATGTATATCAACCACATTTCAAAGTATAATATGTAATGTTGTGTGCTCCCTCATGGACAGGGACAGTCAGTGGTGTTGACAACAGATCCATTTCAAGCAGGTCTCCCAACTTCTTCTCTCCAACATGCACTGATGATGTTATCTATAAGTTGACTTGCAGCTATGTAACAGTCAGACTTGTACTGTGGCACTTGTGTTGAGTACTGTGTTCTGTAGTTTGTGCACCTAGATAGGTAGGGGTTCTGTTCTCACTGCAGTTAACCTGGTGTGTGTGTGTGTGTGTGTGTGTGTGTGTGTGTGTGTGTGTGTGTGTGTGTGTGTGTGTGTGTGTGTGTGTGTGTGTGTGTGTGTGTGTGTGTGTGTGTGTGTGTGTGTGTGTGTGTGTGTGTGTGTGTGTCTACTCAGCAGAGTCCATGTGCTATCCTACAGTTACTTCTCCAGTGGCCTAGCTTGCCAGTATTTTGATACTTGCACAAGCCTACACATCCATTTCTTGCAGCCCTCACAACCTCTTGTCTCCCACACAGTCTCTTGATGTCAACCACAGTAAGTTGACCTGCAGCCACGTAAAAGTCAGACTTGTACCATAGCACTTGCAAAAAGTACTGTGTTCTGTAGGCTGTGTACTTATTAGGGGTTCTGTTCTCACTGCAGTCAAATGGGTGTGTGTGTAACTCTACTCAGCAGAGTAATTGTGCTATCTGACATTTTCTCAACCAATGGCATGGCTTGGCAGTATTTTGATACTTGCACAAGCCTACAAATCCATTTCATGCAGCCCTCCCAACCTCTTGTCTCCCACATGACCTGCTGATGTCATCCACTGTAAGGTGGGCTGCAGCCATGTAAAAGTCAGATTTGTGCTGTGGTGCCTGCATAAAGTACTGTGTTCTGTAGTCTGTGTACTTACGTAGGGATTCTATTCTCACTGCAATCGTGTGTGTGTGTGTGTGTGTGTGTGTGTGTGTGTGTGTGTGTGTGTGCGCGCGTGCGCTCGAGAGTGGTTACTTGAAATTAAATAGAGCATTTTACACCAGCATATGGGACACTGTTATTACCATATGCTTAACAAATAATGCTGATGTTGTCAGCTGTATCAAATTATTGAATATGCAGTCATCCCACCAAGGCAGACACTGGCCTGGAGCCCCAGCAAATGTCACCTCATCTGATACCAGACAGATTAAAGTGACATGTATGTTAATCTAGCCACATACATCATGGCATGGTTAGTAGGCCCTGTGTTATCTTGATGAGAAAGCCAAGTGGTCTGTCTAGCTGCTGCATGTGTCTGGTGAGGTTCATGCAAAAGGAAAAGTTATACTGCTTTACTGTTCTGATGAGATTTGACTACAGTGCTGTCATACAATCCTGCGATCTGAATGTGATGGCATTATTTATGATGTGCTCCATACGTATGTACTGGAAAATCATTAAAAAGAAAAGTTAGAAAGTAATGAGACATATTGCAGGTCCTGACTTCACAACCCTTACAAGAGAAAACAGTAGAAAGCACTGCCATAATGATGCTATCCACTGTATAACTTGGCAAGGTAAATATAAGTGACAGGTACAATTATCATTTCAACAATAGAAATGCAGATATACTAAGCACAAATGTAGCTATGCATCCTGTGCATCAGACACAAAGGCTTTGTATCCCTGAATCCAAAAGAGAGAAGACAGGGATATGGCACAGCTATTATCACTTACACAGGGTGTTGCATGTGTGCAGGGGGCAGCAGGCCTAGGTTGACACAAAAGGTTAATGAGTGTGTGTGAGTAAGAAATGGAAGCAGGCAGGCGGAACCATATAACAGTTGTGTGCATGTCTGTAGGATTACTCCATGTAAAATTGGTGTGTGAGAGTCTGCATGAACACAACCAAGCACAGTGCTAGCTCTACATCTTGATATGTCAGACAGGTGTGAGCCATGTATGGTAGAGCTGGCAGTTCATCTTTGTTTCCCCCAACCATAAGAACTGGCTCCAAGGTCAGATGCAGTGCTGCTACCTGACTGTGACTGATGTCTGCTAGACATGCTCTCTTAGCAGGAATGCCCAGAACCATGACCCTATAGCCTGCCACATCTGAGTGTGGACAGCACACTCACTGACAGAGCAGTGGAAGTACTGCCACTATGGGACCGTGATCAGGCAAGGCCACATTGGCTATCAGCAGATGTTGTGACTGACCCACACCACGATAATGTCATTCTCCTTCCAACAGATGTTCCATCAGAAACACTGCTCATTCCATGACAGACACCCCTCGTTCCATGACAGACACCCCTTGTTCCAATGTATCATTTATCTGATCCAGTGAATTGGCAACAGGGTGGAGGCATGTCAGCCTGTGCCACATCTACAACCCTAAGCATTTGTCTGGAGCACCTTTCAGAACATGCCTGTGCCTCCATGATAGCCCTAGACATACATTAAGTGACACAGGAAGAGACACCTTTAGCAGATGGAGGAGGGACAGCAGTCCCCCTTTGAGCACCCCTATCAACCCTCCTGCATGACACCTCTCCCACACTTTAGCTATGGACAGAGTCAATGGACACTGAAGCCACAGTATCCACGCTTCCCTCATCAGTGTCCTTGCCCTCCACCTGTTCAATATCTGTGGGCTCAGTGGCCTGGGTAGGTGTAGACCTACTGGCTGTATTTGTGGAAAATGAAGGGGGTGGCTGGATGTCAACCTCTATGTCAGATTCAACCTCTGCACCTCCCAACTGTGTCTAAGTTTTGCCACCATCATCATAAGTGTCTGCTAAGAAACTAAGAAGCCAAAGGTAGTGTAGTGGTTAGAGTCATGGCTTTACATGCACATGTTCACCTTTCAAGTCCCAAGACAAGCAATTCATTTTGGGCAGTGTGAACTATCATCGGGTGGCACAGTGCTTGGGCAATTTTTGGGGGGCTAGGCTTGTAAGGGCTCCAGGCTTATTAGCCTAGTACACACTTATGAACCTATGAATTGACATCAGGTGGGACAGGACCCACACTTCCAGTCATGATCACCTGTGATAAAAAGGAAGAAACACATATATTATACCTGGACTACTATGGTGCAATATATGCTAAACTACTAACAGTGCTTCCAGTATTATAGACAGTACAGCAATACACACAACAGGCCCCAAATGACACATTGATATATATATATCTATATATATATATATATATATATATATATATATATATATATATATATATATATATATATATATATATATATATATATATATATATATATATATATATATATATATATATTATTTTAAATTGATCTGCAGCATTGATATACATTTATTTGGCTTACCGTCTGCAGGAAACATATGTTTCTGGATTCCTGACAGTCCTAAAATAAGTTAAGTAAGACATAAGGGCAACATCATCACATTTAACAGTAATATGGGGATAATAAATGTACTCCTCTATATCTGCATTAAATGTACATTCAATAAGAAAGTGGCTGACAACTCCAAACTACGCTTATAACTGTATTAATCTTCAATCCCCCCAAACAAAGACATGTGACACAGAAGTAACTTTTATTTCAGTTGTTTTAATATACAACAGTATTCAACTGGTCATATAACAAAGCCTATTTGGAAGTTCTTCTTGGGACTCAGTAGTAGTGTCGCCCATGTCAAGGACATGTTGTGCATTTGGTCGTGGGCAACTGCAACTGCTCCCTCCTCCGTAGTAATATAATCATGTCAGTGGCCCTGTGTGTGCACTGTTTATATATGCTGCTGGTGGCCCGATAAAACATTAAAGGCAGGCAGTAAGTAGCACACACTGAAAAAAACAAAAACAAACAGGAAGGATGCAAAACAAGGAGGTAGCAAAAGCAACGTCCTTGTGTATGTGTATATATAAAACTCAACTGTCAACTGTGCTCTGGCTGTGGGCCACAGATTGGAATTATTGTACAACAAATGCCATACTTGTAGCCTTTTTGCATGGAGCATGGTCCATTTTGTGACGTAACAGTAACTCTTCTTTGCCCCCCCCACAAAAAAAAACAGGCAAGGACCTGTCCCTGAATCATGTGTAGCCTGTGTTTCAGAGATGCTAATTACAATATAAGCAGCTGAACTGCATACTAATCAACCAATCTGGTGGAGCTATTCAACAATTTATAAAGCAACCATGTAGACTCTATGCTGTTTTTTCCTGTGAATTTCAAAAGTAGTGAAGTAAAGACACAGAAAGTCTAAACACAGACAGAATGTTAGGAGCTGCTACTGCTTAACTCCATTTGTATGTGCTATAGGCTGCAGGCATAGTTGCTGCTACTTCCAATAGGCCTAGGCCAAAACAGTGAAGAGTTTTCAGGCCACATTTAACTTATCACAACATACATGACATGGACATTTTAGAGTACTACAGGGTGGACAGGGACACACTACAGAAACTCTATAATCTCTGCCAGCCTCATCTCAGAAACAGAGCTGCATCTCCCCATGCATTGGCTGTGCACTGCATCACAGTCAGCCGTGAACTAACACTGTGGCAACTGCTGCATTTACAAGGTGAGTCCTGAACATGCACTGTATTGTATAATAATATTATGGCATGTCCTTGTATTTCATCACATGACACAGTAAGCAACTAAAAGGTGGGAGATTTGTACAGAAATTAATGTAACATGACAGCAGAGTTATTTGACTTGCATATGTCCATTAGCAAGTAGTAGGCCTCATGTATCAAAGATTCATACAGTCATACCTCTCCAAAGTACTGATAATCACTGCATGCCCTCAGTTTAGCACCATACATTTGTAAAGGGAAATCATAACAGAGGGAAGTTAGAAAGTAATGAGACACATTGCAGTTTCATTCTTCACAACCCGCACAAGATCAAACAGGCAGGATGCAAAACAAGGAGAGTCTGTGCCATAACAGTAGCTTAGCCTGGATCCACCCCTTGAAAGAACAGTGTACCCTTGTATGTGGCATAACAGGAACTCACCTTTGCCACCCCCACAAAAGAGCAGTCTGTGCTTATTTGTGCCATCCAACCTACCCTTCATTTGATAGCAACTGCATATCATAGTATTCCCAATTAATATCTTCACACATTTTAAGGTAAATGATATAGACTGGCTTACACACTGCATGCCTCTGCCTCTGAGTACTAGTCAGATAACTGATGAATGGCCAAGAAACACAGAAAGGTAAGACAGAGCTGTATATTTGCAAGGAATAATTATAACAAGTTGTGTGATCACCAAGTGCACTACATCCATATATATTAAATATGATAAATGTACAAATAACAGTTTATGCCTTGACAGTGTACATTCAGTTGCACTTGGTCATGTGAGGAATTAATTCATTTCTTTGCTGCAAAGGTGTTTGTGTGGTGAACATGGATAAGGCAGCCATCCTCTTTTCTGAAGGTTCACTGGAATGAGAGTTGAGATCCCAACCTATGTAGACATATCTTGTGCTGACTAACATTTTCTACTGTGTATGTCATAAACTGATTTTCCTCATTTCAACTCTTCCTCAGTTTTTCTTTGTTTTTTATTATTTTTTATTTACTTTTTATTTTAGGGTCACTGTTTGCACGATACGCCTCTTAGCACAAATTTGTTTGACTATATTCATCTGGTTTGCACATAAAGGGCAGTGCACAAACTTGTTGAATGGTCCACCCAGGTACCAAACAAAATCCAGATAGCCACACACATAAACTGGTTGCATTCAATTAAGACTACTGGGCCATTGCACAAACATGTTGCACAACAGTTCGCAGCCCCGACCAGTGTGTTTGCGCAATCTTAAGTGATGTGCAACATTTTCAAATGTTGCAAAACCAAAATGTGCACACATTCAGTAAGCGTAATACCTGCAATTGCTGGGAAAGCATCATTCTACATTGCTCTTTTCTGTGGTAGGCATGGCAGGCATTCGTGAGGAGGTTTTGAGATTCCATGATCAAAGATAGGGTTTCCAGTGGTCCAATGTGTTTGTTGGACTCCTAGTGAATGAACATGGGCTCAGGCTTTTGCAGAGGGACTGTCATGGCTCAGATTACAAGTCAGAGGCATGGAATAGTCCTGCCCAGGCTGAGAACAGTGGTACTAGTTTCCCCTGCACTGGTGAACAATGTAGGAATCCCTACAGAGACCTCCAGATGAGAAAGACAACTACACTTGAATCTTGGATCAAGGAATACAGGACTGGGGGCACCCTGCAGATGTGTAAGTATCACTTACCGAGACAACTTGTAAGAGTTAAAATCTGGATATAGTCAGGATTGGTATTCTGTTCTGTTTTTTCCACAGCTGTTACAGACCGAAAACTGAATGCATGAACCCATGCTGCTAGATTGACACAGATGCAAGAAGCATGTGATATGTCTGCATCTGAACAGTACTGTTATTTTAGCATTAAAAGTAAAGACACCTTTATTGGTCTATTATACAGTTGTATCAAATTAAGCAATCAGCTGTCAGTTGTAACAGAAAAGTATGCATGCATTAGTCCGTAGGCCAAAATAACAGTTCATAATTAGAGAGTAGTCAGAGGTCGTGGGTTCAAAAACCATACCTCCAAAATATACAGTACTGTTTATTGCAATGTAAAAGCAGTGGCACCAATGGCCTGCTGTAAACTGTAACCAATATAGAACACACATATGTACAATTTATGCATACCTCAAGGATTGCTTGCTGCAATTTGAAGCATGGTGTGCATCTGTTATGAACTGGGTAGTCGTAACAGTAAAAAATGTATTTGGTAGGAGTTGGTAGCCTTAAATGTAAAGGTAACAGAACAGAGTCAATTAATTATATCAATGCTTTGTATGCCACATAGGAAGTTGCTAAAGTTCTCATGGGTTCATAGGTTGGTACTAAGCTATCGGCCTTAGGGCCTATACAAGTCTAGCCATAACAATTCCCTGGCTATTTCTTCCCACACTATTTACTTCCCTGGACCCCTGTCTAGCAGGGTGACTGACGTGATCCCCGGGATGAATTTCTTTTCTCCCATCCAATCGTCAAGGTTCCTTTTGAAGAGGGCTAAAGAGGCGCTCTGCTTGACATGTATGGGCAGTCTATTCCAGAGTCTGGGGAGTCTCTGGGTCCGAAACCTATCCCTCAAGCATGTTTTGTTTATTGTGATGACAAGGTTTAGGTCCCTGGAGCATGTGACTCTGAGGGATTGGGATTTTTTTAAGTGTAGCATGTCCAACAGCTCTGGATTTGACATGGCCTTGTATGTTAAGCAGAGATCTCCTCAGAGTAGACGATATGTGACATAGCTGGAATTTTTTTAAGGTGGTCAGCAGAGGGCATCTGCTTTAGGCCTGTGATTCTTTTAGTGAGGAGTTTCTGTGGCCTTTCCAGTAGTTGCAGATGTCTTGAGAGCTACATACCAAATGGGTCATTGTATTCTATAATGGGTCTAATGAGGGATGAGTACAGTGGGGCAATGACCTCCTTTTTTCTGGATGAAAAGCCCTTAGGGATGAGGTGTACCACATAGAAGGATTTCTTGACTGTTGTGGTGATGTGGTTATCGAAGGTGAGATCATTGTCCACCTGTGTCCCTAAGTCTGTTATCACACTTCTGGTGTTTAGTGTACTGCCACCTATGTGGTAATTCACAGGTACATGTTTTTTCCCAAAGGGGATAACTATACATTTCTTGGTATTAAGCTTGAGCCCATGGCTCTGGCACCAAGCATCTGTTTCTGTAAGGCCCTTTTGTAGAGTATCCACATAATATGGGGAGTCAATAATGGCTCCCAGTTTGCAGTCATCTGTGAACTTTGTTAGCCAGAGTCCCTTAGTGTTGGCCTGTACTTCAGAGAAGTAGATGCCAAACAAGACCGGTACCAGGACTGTACTCCACTTGTCACTTGTCTGGAGCTGGATTTGGAGTCATCTACTTTTACAGAGTGTGGGTTCTGTCAGTAAGCCAGTTGGCAACTCATCGAGTGATGCAGGGATTAATGCCCAGCTTAGTAAGTTTATCTATGATTCCTGAGTGGGGGATGGTGTCAATGGCCTTCACAAGGTCCAGATAGGCTGTGTGGACCACCTTACCCTCATCCACAGCTCTGGAGACTGATTCAAAGAAGTCAATCAGGTTCAGGAGACAAGATCGGTCCTTCACAAACCCAAACTGGATGGGGTCCAGTGTTTGAAGGTTGCCAATGTCTTTGTTTGTAAGTTCCATGATAATACGTTCCATGGCCTTGCAGATCAGGCTTGTCAGACCGATGGGGCGGTAGTTCCCGGGATCCAGGGTAGATCCCCCCTTGTGGAGTGTGATAAGTGTAGCTGTGCACCACTCAGTGGGCACGAAGCCTGAGGTGAGGGTATGTTTAAACATGACACTTAGGTGAGGTGCCAGTTCATTTTGTAGTTCATGTAGTACACAGCCCAGGACGTCATCTGGTCCCATGGATGCTGTATTCTTAGCTTTGAAGAGTGCATTTTTTTACCTGTGTGGCTGTTATTACCAGAATTTGACAATCTTCTGGTACTGAGATGGGCCATTTAGGGGGTGAGAGGGGGTGAAGCTGGTACTGAATCGATCTGCCAGGATATTGGCAATATCCTTGGGATCAGTATATTTAATGCCATTCTGTTGTAGCTCAGAGCAGACCTGAGCACTGCCATTTAGATTCTTGACATAGTTATAGAATGCCTTGTGGTTGTATTTGGAATCTTTGGCAATTTTATTTTCGTAACTAGCTTTGGAGGATTTTATGAGGGATTTCAGCTTCTTACTGAGGCTGGTAAGGGAGTTTTTTGCATCCTAGGATTTTCCTCTTTTCTGTAACAGTTTCTTCCTTTTCTTGTAAAGTTTGTTTATGGCAGGGGACCACCAGATTGGCTTCCTTTTTTTGGAGGAGAGCATCTTGGTTCTATTTGGGATGGCACAATTCATGCATGAGTGGATGTGCTTGTATTGTGCCTTAGTATAGGACTCAGCAGTAGAACTTTCAGTTCCCGTCTGCATGGATGTCATGACGTTTGTCACTTCTGACTTGAGTAGCATGAAGTTGGCTTTGGAGAAGTTTTTTATGGTGGTTTATTTACTGGGGGTTGGGGGTGAGATGTGGATGTTAAATTGATTAGCTTATGGTCTGACCTGACCAGCGAGGGGGTGGATCATAGGCATGGAGCATTGATTTCCCATGTTGGTAATGACCAGGTCTAGGATATTGGAGCCCCTGGTGGGACTATGCATTAGTTGATCCATGGCATTGGAAGTTATGAATTCCAAGAACTGTTGGGCAAAGGTGTTGGTACATGAGTAGTTTTCCCAGTTAATGGCGGGGTAGTTGAACTCACCCAGTATTAGGGTGTTTGGTTGTATCTTAATATTTTTTAGTATGGTTAGAAAGGTGTAGTGAGAATCTTGAGGCATGGTGGGGGATCTGTAGCATGCTACAGTTTGGATTGCAGTCTTTCCTAGTGTTAGTTGCACCTGGAAAATTTCAGATGGATTGTGTTGGGCAACTAGCCTGGTAGTGTGAATATCCTTGGTGAATATGGACACTCCTCCACCTTTAGTGTTTCGATCTTGGTTTGGTGGACGAAAATTGTGTTAAGAGTTGTAGCCTGGTATTGTAGGGGTGCTCTCTGGAGCCTTGGTCTCAGTTACTGCACAGATATCAATGTTCTCCATTTTTAGGAGTGCCTAGAGAAAGTGCATTTTGAGGTTTAGACTTCTAGCATTGAGTAGCATTACCTTCACAATTTGCATGCTTGTACCTGTTACGGTGGTGGTTTTGTCCTTTGAACTTTGCCTAAAAAAGGCACTATAGGGGTGGCAAGAGCCTTAGCCAGTAACCTGAATCCCAGGGGAGACAGGTGCAGACCATCTCTGGCAAAGCATCATGGTCTGGCAATCATGTCATCCCTGGCAGACAGATACTGGATCCCCACTGAATGACACCAAAAACTTAGCCAATTGTTGAAGTCAATCATTTTGTCCTTATATTGTGGTATCATTCTGGGTGAGGGCAGGATGCTACTCAGGGCTAGGGTCATACCTGCCTGGGCCACATGATCCGAGATCTCTTCCATGTCTCTTTTCATGTAGTCCAGGGAGGTATGTCTCAAGTCATTCACTCCAACACGGACAATGACAAAGTCATATTTCTACTTGTTGTGGAGTGACTTGAGTGCATGCATTGTGTGGCAGATCCTGGCACCCGACAGGCAGCTGACTGTAATTTTCTCCTTGTTCAGCCTGGTGAGTGGGACATCAGTCTGCCTGACTATAGAGTGAACTATGACTAAAGTGTTAGGTACGTTGTTTTGCCTTAGGAGCTGTTGCTGGATGGTACACTGATGCTGTGAGCTATGTAACACTTTGATTATGATTGGTGTTTGTGTTTCAGCTTCAGAGGTCCTTGTTGCTTGGGCAGGTTACAGTTAAGGGCCTCTGCATATGTGGATTTAGTGTTGCTATGTGTGGGTGTTGGTGGTGTGGGTCTAGAAGGGCTATGTGCTGCTTGAGGTGTAGTGTGGGTGTTAACCTTCTCCTCTTGACTATCTAGCACAATCTTGGGTGGAGAGAGCATTGCTTCCAGTTTGTTTATGTAAGTGCATCTCTCACAGGTTGTAGTGTTGGGTGTTAGGAGGAGATGGTTGTCTGTGTACATGAAGCAATTGCTGCATTGCCCCAGTATGCCCAGATTCACCAGGTGGACAGGAGAATTCACCAGAAGCTGACTCTTGGACATGCTTGGTTTGGTACTTTTTTTGTAAAGTACAGGAGCTTTTTTCCCTTACCTTAGCAAGGTACTTTGCAATTATAGGCTGTTTAGTGCCTATGATTAATTTCTCCTTATTAACAAGGAGAGTTGAGTGCTCGTATCAGTTTAAGGCTTCCTAGTGCTTTCCAGCAGGTATTAGAGCAAGTGCTAGTCACGTGGATGCTTAAAGGTAAGATGAAAAAAATGGTTTATCCTAAACACTGCAGTGTGCATGAGAGATGTTAGATGTGAAAGTAGGTAACTTAAGTTTTACCTGTCTAAAAAGTTAAGTTTTAATGGAAAGTCACTATTTTTAAAACAGCAAGATAGATTGAAAGGTGGTGGTCACTTTTGTATTCTGGTACTATGGAATACAGTAGGATGGCCAATAAATTTAAATAATTGAAGGGGAGTGATTTCACAAAATGATAATTTTGTGCTTACTCACACAAGCCAGTGAAAGCAGAGAGGAAATGAGATATGTGGTCAAATTAACATAAGAGGCAAGCAACTAGAAAGACAGTGGTATTTAAGAACACAACAGTAACAGGGTGGGAGGGTGGGGAAAAGTTTCTGCCTAACTCACAAGAGACAGAGCTGTGGTCTCTTTTGAAGTTTTAATATGCAGTTAAAAGCAGAATACAAGTAAAACACAAGGTAAAGAAAACAAATCACAGTATTCAAAATATAAAAAGACAATAAAGTAATACAAAATACAAGAAATAAAAAGCAAACTAACCTTTCCTTCACAGCAACATGTAGCAGAGTCTGGGTGAGCCTTTCTAGTAAAGCTCTGAAATGTTTTATTTTACCCCTTAAATAGTAGGTTTAATTCCTAGATCCACCCCCTCAGTTCACAAATGGTTAACCTTAAGTGACCTCTTCTATCTTATGTATGAGTCCTTAATTGATCAGTTCTAATTTCTGCCTGACTCACAACAGACAGAGCTGTGGTCTCTTTTGAAGTTTTAATATGCAGTTAAAAGGAGAATACAAGTAAAACACAAGGTAAAGAAAACAAATCACAGTATTCAAAATATAAAAAGGCAATAAAGTAATACAAAATACAACAAATAAAAAGCAAACTAACCTTTCCTTCACACCAAAGTGTAGCAGAGTCTGGGTGAACCTTTCAAGTATTTTTCTCTCACCCTACCCTTATCTTCTCTTTGTTTTTTTGTTTTTTTTCCCACAGTACAGTGGAGTAGGTCTGCCCCACAGAACTCACCACTCCACCAGCTATGGCACCAAGGCCCAACACATCTGGGATGCAACCTGGTAGAACCCCTTCTGCTGTCCCTGCACTACCTGGCCCATCAGGTAGTTCTGTCCCACAAGATAGGCCATTGGTTCCCTCCAGGAGCAGTGGCAGAGGTGGTGATTGTATCACATGTAATGAACTTCCATGGTTGGTGCATAGGATTGTGTGCCATACAGTTGGTGCACATCTTCACTGCATGGAAACACTGCTCTCCATTATTGTACTGAATAACAGGAAGAGCTGCAAATATCAGACACTGCAGTGATGACAGTCCACTAGGTGATGACTCGATTCTCTCTGTCACTGAGCTTGACGTCCATGGTTTCACTGTGGCCTCACCCTCACCCTCACCCCAACCATAGTGTTCACCCACCTCTTATGTCCTTCACCATCCCTGTGTCTTGTCTTGTATGGCCTTTCTGTCTGTGATTTATTCATCACCTACCCAACCTACCTGACTTAGGCATACCTACATCCTTTCCCCAATATTTGTCTCTCTCGCAAAAAAAAAAAAAAAAAAAAAATGGCATCCCATACATAACTCTCCATTTCACACACTTGTTGTCTTGACACACTTGATTTGGTCCAATTGGCTATACAACATGATTGTGTTATGGTTATCCTATCTCTCTGGGTTGACACCACAAATTTAGCAAATATTCTGCACATTTGAACATGTTTTACTGTTGAAGAAATGGATAGCTATGGTTATTTCTTACATCCCTCCTGCACATTCCTGCACTCCTTTCACTTTGTTCTTCCCCTTGCTTGTGTCCCATTTCACCACCTTCCTATCTTTCCCATTTCTTTTCTTTAAAGCATAATTGCACAATGGTGCACATCATGCACTAAATTGTGGCTACGGCAAAAAGTAGCTATGATTATTATATGCAGCTGTATTGGAAACCAGTGCCATCTAGCCATATTTTAGAGATCCCATACCAGCTACCACACTTTAAAATTTGGGTTTACATGTAACAGTATTTGAAACTGTTACATACACCTGGAGTCGAACCCATTACCATCTGACCCCAAAAATGAATGGATCAGTGCATTAACAGATGGTGCTACAGACTCAGTTGCATAGCAGGTGTATTTTAGAGACTGAATAGCAACTGGCAGACATAACTGCTGTTGCATACACCTACTACAAAACGGACTCTCTGACTGCAGGTATTAATTCACTTAATGACTTAATGCAGTAATACATTCCATTTTTGGGGCCAGATAGTACTGGTTCTGAATACAGCTGTAGATTACATTGAACTACTTTTGTATTAGTGCTTCTTAACAATGTGCAATGCACACCACTGCGCTCCATCACGCACTAATGTCTTATAAAATTAAATGGGTATCGCAAAATAATGCTTTATAAAACATTACCGGGGATCGCATGAATATGCTACATACAAAATGAATTGGGAAGATACAACATTGGTGGTATGGGGAGCAAACATGGGGAGTACAAAGGGAAATTCTTGCTAAACTGTGTCACTGTTGATTGAATAAAATACATCTGCTACCTAACTTGACTTTATGGCAGCACATCTTGTTGTTGGTGGCAGATGTCACTGGCTTCAAATGCAGGTGTAAGTAGTAATTTTACAAGTGTGTATGATAACTTAAATACATTTACTTATATTGCTGCCATTCACCATTTTTTTGCATTGATGCATGATGTGCACCATCATGCAGTAATTCTTTAAGAAAAGAAAGAGGGAAGACAGGAAAGTGGCGAAATGGGGAGGAAGTGGGGGGAAAACAAAATGAAAAGAGAGCAGAAATGTGCAGGACGGATGTAGGATACAACCATAGGTATCCATTTCTTCAAAAATAAAACATGAACATATATGCAAAGTATTCACTGAATTTGGACTGTCACCTCTAGAGAGGGGTGGCCACAACACAATCATATTGTATAGCCAATTTGACTGAATCAAGTGTGTCATGAAGACACGTTTGTGAAATGGAAAGCTATGTATAGGACAATTGTGTGTGTGCATGTGTGTGTGTGTGTGTGTGTGTGTGTGTGTGTGTGTGTGAGAGAGAGAGAGAGAGAGAGACAGGTGCCAATTTTATTTTTTTTCGAGAGAGAGAGGATGCAGGAATGTCTGGGTGAGGTAAGTTGGGTAGGTAAGGAAGCAATTGCAGACAGACAAGACAAACAAGACAAGAGACAGCGATGGAAAAGGACATGAGGTGGGTAAACACCATGGTTGGGGAGAGGGTTGGGAAATAGAGGTCCCATACATGTCAAGCTGGGTGACAGTGAGAATCGAGTCTGCATCCAGTGGACTGTCATCACTGTCACCTCACTGCACTGCTGGCTCCATTGCCTGATGTCTGCATCTTCTACGGGTATTCTGAATCAGGATGGAGAACAAGCACTCTGTACGGTGTAGGAGTGCACCCACAGTGCAGCGCACAATCCTAGACACCATCCCTGGCAGTTCTTCTAGGGTGATAAAGTCACCACCTCTGACACTGCTCCCAGAGGTAGCCACAGATCTATCCTCTAATGTAGAACTACCTCAGGTGCCAGGTAGTGCAAGTGCAACAGAGAGAGCACTGCCAGGTTGCTCACCAGACATTCTGGGCAGTGGTTCTGTAGCCTTTGGAGTGGGGAAAGGAGGCTCCCATAGGACAGGCCTACCCCACTGTGCTGTAGGGAAAAAAAACATCAATTAAAAAAAAAAGACGATAAGGGCTGGGGTGGGAGAAAAAAGAGAGAACATTAGTAAATTCATAACTGACACGCAAAGCATTGATACAATTATTTGACTCTATTCTGTTACCTTTACTTTAACACTACAAACTCCCATCAAATTTCTTCATTACTTTTAAGACTACCCAGTTCATAACAGAAGCATGTTATAGTACAGCTTGAAGCCAGTAATCCTTGATGTGTGCATATAGTGCACATATGCATGTTCTAATTATACTGATTACAGTTTACAGAAGACCATTTGTGCCACTGGTATAGAGGTCTGAATTTACATTGCAATAATGATGAAAACCTAACAGTACTGTATATTTGGGAAGTGTGGTTTTTGAACACACAAGTGCTGGCTACTCTCAAATACTGTACTGTTATTTTGTCACACAGACTACTGCATGCATACTTTCCTTTTACAGTTTAGAGATGCATGTTCACTGTTATTTGAGAATATGGAACTGTTGCTTTGTGCTACAGACTAAGGCATACATACTTTCTTTTACAGTTTGAAATATGCATGCTCAGTTTGATACAACTCTTATTAAATACCAACTAAGCCATCCTTAACTTTTAATGCTCCTAAATTACTATTACAATTATTATTATTATTATTATTATTATTATTATTATTATTATTATTAAATTACTATTTAGAACTGCACTGTTCTGATTCATACATACCACATGCTTCTCACGTCCTTAATAAATGCAGGGCATGGGACCTCACATTTGAAGCTTGCTCCATGGCAAAAAAAAACCAGAAAAGGCAGAACAGAATACAATTAAGAATACCAGTCTTGACATATTCAGCTTTTAACTCTTACAATTACTCATTGAAATTGATGCATACACATCTGTGGAGTGTCCCCTGTACTAAATTCCCCAATCCAATGGTTGAGGGTATCTCAATTCCTCCTCCGGAGGTCATCAAATTGATGTCTGCATTGTTCACCAGTGTGGGGGATACCTGTAGCACTGGTCAAAGCCCTGGCAATACTATTCCAGGCTTCCACTCTTGTATTATAAGCCTGAATAGTCCCACTGCAGCAACAGTGGCCCATGTTGCTTAACTAAGAGCCCAATAAAGACTTTGGACTCCTGAACATGCCACCTCTGCACTCAGACATGCACTCCCTCACCAGCAACACCAGACATGTCTACCATAGCTTAAGCTCAATGTAGAGTTAGTATTTTCCACCAATTGCATTTTGTATTCTGATATTTTCCCACCAATCACACGTATCATGTTTACTGAAAGTGAGCACCTTTTAGTTTTGCAACATTTGAAAAAGTTATGTTTTGCTTACCATTATGCAAACACAGTAGTTGAGGGTGCACACTGGCAGGCAACGTGTTTGTGTGATGATATGTGATGTGCTACAGTGGCAAGCAATGCAATTTAAAGGTTATTTGGCATACAGGCACTAGTGTAAATGTGCTAGTCAAATAGACCATGTCTACAGTTGTCATACACTTACAACTGTTGCCACAAGAAGGCTGAGAAAACAGTGGCGTATGCTGCACTTCCTTGCTACGATCTGCAATGTTACAACAGTAAAACAAAATTTCCACACCCTATACTAGAACTCCGGACCATCTGCACTCCACACCTATACATAAAACCTGCTGCCACAGGATTAGTGACATGATATTCCCTATCTTAGTATTTATTGTAGAGTTCTTGCAACGATGCCTACCATGTTTGCCTGATGAACAATGCTATTAATTCAATGCATCCAGTTTATATTTGTGGCTGTCTGGGTCCTGTATGCTATCTGAGTGGTCCATTCCTCCAGTTTGTGACTGTTATACTTTGTGCAAACCAAATGAGGACAGCCAAACATGTTTGTGCTAAGCTGCGCACTGCACAAATACTGGCCTCAAAAAACAATGGAGACATATTTGAAATGAGGAAAAACAATCTATGGCACTGCCCCAAACAAATTCTAATAAAGAGAACTCAAGTAAGGGATAAGCAATTGCTGTGCTGTCCTACAATCTGCTTTCATGGCCAGCAACCTTACATGGAAATGCAATACCTCCCAACTGTCCAGAATTTTAAAAAAGGTCCAGATGTTTGCATCATATTTTTGGGCTGTTCCTTGTAAAATTTTTAGTTTTCTTGAAAATCACTGAAGATTGAAGTCAATACATAATGACATACATTTGATTTTCATACTTCATAGCCTTCAAAAAATGCATGCTAACACAAATCCTATTATTCTAGCTACTTTCTGTTTAGAAGAACAATATTGTAAATCTGACCCGATTTTTGGCCCTTTGTCTCTCCATTATTTTAGTGTTTGACTAGATTTCTTGCACTAAAAGGTTGGGGGTATAATCTGCATTCATATTACAGGTTTCACAGCCAGCAACACTAGTGTGAGCTGTGAAACCTTGCTTCTGCATGCCGCTCATCATTAATATGCATGGCGTGATGTCATGCAATGAGCAATATTGCATACACGAAAACACTCCATGTAACCTCTGCGCAAAACTTACACAGAGCTTATTGAATCCTGGGGATTAACTAAGTAAGTATAAAGTCACTGCGCATCTGGCTGTTGATCAGTGTGCTAGGCATAATGTCAAATAACAATGCAGATATCTCGTCCTGCATTTTTGTTACATTAATACAGTATATAATGAAATAGATAGCAGTCAGACGATCCTCTGTGCAAAATGCTGTGATGAGAGAGGAGAGGAGACTGGTGGTTATCAGAACTCAAAAAAGAAGTGTGCTGCTTAGGCCAGATGTGTAATTAGGATTTACCAACTGTGTGTGATCTAGGAAGTCTTTGAGAAAAAGATTCAAGAGAGCAAAATGCCCTCAAGGGTAGCATTAAGACAAGGTAGAAGAAAAAAAAAAGAAAAAGAAAAAAATAAGCATGAAGATGCTTGTGTGTATGAAGATTACCATTTTTCCAGGCTGAAACTTCCAAAGGCTGTAATAGGTACTGGGTAAATGAATGGGATACAAATAGGTAGAGTGCCGTTACATGATCTTTCTCATAATACATCATATGTTATAATATTTGTATTTGAAAGCACAAGGCTCTAGACAAAACCAAAAGAAAGGCAGCT
The DNA here is from genome assembly GCF_019279795.1 of Protopterus annectens. Classification (NCBI taxonomy): domain Eukaryota; kingdom Metazoa; phylum Chordata; order Ceratodontiformes; family Protopteridae; genus Protopterus; species Protopterus annectens. Next base: position 1,837,158,681 of record NC_056725.1, on the reverse strand, counting down.
CCGGGAACAATAAAGGTTGTCTTCTAGATTCCAATGTGTAATACCAAACAAGTCCAAGACGAATAATCCAATGGAGTAAAAAAGTTTAATAACACACCAAATAAAACAAAAAATATAAAAATATATATTACATCAACTGATTAAGCGCTTTCGTCTCCATTCGGAGACTTCTTCAGAATCAATTAACAAGAGTCCTATCATCTTTTATATTCAAAAAACGGAGACAAAAGTGCTTAATCAGTTGATGTAATATATATTTTTATTTTTTTTGTTTTATTTGGTGTGTTATTAAACTTTTTTAATCCATTGGATTATTCGTCTTGGACTTGTTTGGTATTACACATTGGAATCTAGAAGAGAACCTTTATTGTTCCCGGAGCTGCCTTGCATTTAATATTTGTATTTGCATATAAACGTAGGCTTTCTCTTTTAAGTGATGGGCAAGACTTGTGATACCTGAATGCAAAATATGGGAAATAAATATAAATACAGAAATAATTATGGAAATACCAGTCTTAGGTTTGACTGCAATATATAAAGCAGAGTGAAATGGAATACATAAAACTGTCAAAAAAGTGAGATCAAATGCAATGGAAAAAGGCAGCATTTATGAGAAAGGGAAGAGATTAACAGGAGCAAACAACAAACAGGAAGCACTTAGGGATAAGTGAAAACAAGAAGGACAGGGCCAAGATAGAAGGGGGGGACAAGGTGAATCACCTCAGTCCACAAGTACTCAAATCATAGGCTGAAGGGTTACAAAGCCAACTCTATGGGAGGGTTACAGGAGTGTGGCAGAACGTTGGTGAAGGCCAAAGGACAGAAGATCCATCTAAGCATGTAAATCCAGGATGGGAGAGCCATTCAAAGGCAACAATCAGATAAGATAAGAGGAAAGGAGTGGATACTTAATCAGAGAGTACAGAAGGGAATGAGCACAGACTGGTAACATGGAACATGGGGAGAAGAGCTTCAAACTAGATTTAAAAAGTAGACAGATAAATGAGTAGAATGCATGGAGGTATGGTAGGTGTGGCATGACTGCAGGAGACCAAATTAAGTATGAAAGAGGGAAGGAGGGAGGAAGGGAAAATCAAGTGCCCACAGTACCCCAAGGTGGAAACAGACAATAAAGTAAGGGGAGGTAAGAGGGGAGTGGCCACCCATTTCAGAAAAGGATTACATGCAGTGACTGAAAGGGTGCAGAAAAGTGGGGGAGAAGAGTGGTATCATTGGCAGGAAAGAATATCTGAAAGTATATGGACAATAGGGAACTTGCATGGGATATGGAGAACAGGGAATTTGTATGCCCCAAACAAGGGTGTAAAGGAGTTTTACAGCAGTTCTTTGAAGAATGGACTCAGATAATAAGGGCTTGAATGGAAATCATTGGAGGGGACTTCAATGTCACACTAGATCCCAACAAAGATAGTCTTTTTTGCAAAAGACCATGTAAAAAGGAGAGGTGACTTAGAAAGGAAACTGGAAGGCTACATGGAGAGAAAAATACCCTGAACAGAGGGAGTACACATTTACCAGAAACTGCATGATTCAAGCCAGTAGACTGGACATAATACTAAGGGAAAGATGAAACCACTGAACATTGTGGAGGAGATAGAAATACAGGGGAGATACATATCTAGGGCTGAGTTACAAGTTTCTGTGTTGCCCATACCTTACTTGGATAGAAGGAAGTTTCTCTGTTCACCTGTGAGAGAGGGGAGCTTTGAGCAGCCTATCTGTTCACCTGTGAGAGAGGGGAGCTTTGAGCAGCCTATCTGTCCCTCTTCAGAAGAGATGGCTTGCACCTTTCACCCTTAGGTTTTTGAATACTGGCCAAGGCTCTTGCCACCCCCATAGTGCCTTTTTTAGGCAAGGCTCAAAAGACAAACCCACCACCATAAATAGCACAAGTAACCAAAAACTGAGGGTAATGCTACTCAATGCCAGAAGTCTAAACCTCAAAATGCATGCACTCGAGACACTCCTCAGTATGGAGAACATTGACATCTGTGCAGTAACAGAAACCTGGTTTAAGGCTCCTGAGAGCACCCCAGCACTACTAGGCTATAAGTCACACCATACTTTTCGGCAACAAAACCAGGACCGAAACCCAAGCGGCGGGGGTGTAGCCATATTCATCAAGGATACCCACACCTCCAGGTTAGTGGCACGGCACAATGCATCAGAGATCATCTTTGTGCAACTAACAATGGGCAAAACTGCAATTCAAATTGTATCTTGCTACAGATCACTCACCATGGCCCACGACCCCCATTCCACATTTCTGGAGACACTGGGAAATATGAAGGCACTACCAAACACCCTAATACTGAGTGATTTCAATTACCCAAACATAAACTGGGAGAACTACTCAAGTAATAACTCTCTTGCCCAACACTTCCTAAAATTTATAAACTTGAATGCCCTGGATCAACTGGTCAACACCCCCACCAGAGGGAAAAACATATTGGAGCTGGTCATCACCAACGTGGGCAACTGGTGTTCCACACTGAAGGTCAACTCTGTAGGTCATATACAACATTGCCTGCAACACACAAGCAACATATATGTTGCCTACTTCCAGCATGTATGGTAACCGTTTGTACAAGTTCATCTTTGTGACATGTGTATGCAACTACCATTTGGTGACCCTGTATGGAGCTTCTTTGCAGGGACCACTGATGTACACCATATAAGTGAAACATGTGCATTGCCTGGGTGTTGTGCAGATGGATCATGAGTAATGCATTGAATAACATATACCATCTAACAGTTTAGGAAATGGAGGACCTTCTTGTTTACATGTCTTTTGACTGTCTAGACCAAATAGGGCCTGGGCACAAGCTATGGAACCCAGGACTCCAGAGAAATGCATAATCACATAAACACCCACATAATGTTGGTTCTCCTCCCACCAATGTCCTGGGGAAGAAGGTATGCTCATTTGCATGTTGTAGCAAAATGTTGAGTGACTGTTTTATCATTCACAAGGCTGATGCCTGTAATACGGCTAATGCTTCCTCTATAGGTCACCAGAAGGTCCCTACAGATATGATGGTCAACACAACATATATTTTTGTGTCCACAGGAATAGGTATAACTTACATGCCCTCAGTTCCACTTGTGGGTGACACAGCTCAGCTAAGACCCTTACACTATCCCAGTCCATTCAGAAGTGATCCACTATCAGTTGATCAGTCAGGTTGGGGGAAGTCAAGTATTGTTTGTACCTCCACTAGTGTCTCAGATGGCTACTATTTGCAATACTGTGAGTACTGGCTCTGTTGGCCACTTTCAACCTATACTGCGGTAATGCTGTTCCTAACAAAGTTCCCATCTTGTAGTTCACATATGTTGTCATTCAAAAATAGGTAAGCATGGCTAGGCAGGCCCACCTTTTTATGTCTCTGAATTGGTCTACCATTTTGAGTTCCCATTTGTGTATTTGATGTGTCTCACTTACATGTGGCTCCACATTTTCATACCATTATGCACTCATTAACATATGCAATATACCAGGCTATTTCAATGACCAGGCTGTTTCAATGATTGCATAGCCACACAACCTGTGTCTTACAATTGCCTGCATCTTGTGCATGACTGCCACCCATCCTACTTTATGCTGTGCACTGTGACAACACTCTGTGATTCCCAACCCTGATTTCTACAAGTATACTTATCTGACCTGTATAAATTTTCACATAAAAATGTGTCAGAGCTATTAAATCAGGTAAATGATGAACTTTCATGTGTTACTTCCATTCATCTTTCCTCTCTAACGAATGTAATTGCATGTGATGTACTAACTTACATGGAGCTGAAAGGTGCATGACACGGAGGAAGCATTGCATTGCTTGCATTTCAGGTTAAGGTGCATGACACGGAGGAGGTATTGCATTGTTTGTATTTCAGGTATCATATAATGCTTTTCTTACCTACATTAACACTCATAGCACTCACACAAGTCAGCCATGTTTAGTGCATATCTAAATCCACAGGAACAGTGTCAATTTATTTATTTAGAAAGAAAAAAAAGAAAAAACCTGATGCTGCTTCACATTAGCAACATATCTAGTATACCCCTCACTGGTGAGATCAGATCACAAACTAATCTCGCTGGAGGTCCTCATCCCACCCCCACCTGAAATAAAAAAAACAAAGTAAAAGAACTTCAAAAAAGCCACTCATTCACTCTTCTAGACTAGTGTGTGGGTCTCCAGGCCCCCCCCCCGAAAAAACAAAAAGTACTCAGCTGAATGAATCACTTACAGCTTGGTATATATATATATATATATATATATATATAGAGAGAGAGAGAGAGAGAGAAAGAGAGATTTTATATATATATATATATATATATATATATATATATATATATATATATATATATATACATACACACACACACACACACACACACACACACACACACACACACACACACACACACACACACACACACACACACAAGCCCACATTGCGGCTGTGTGATTTTATTTCTTTACTGTAAATGAAAAAGCAGAAGACAATGAGTATTGCTTTGCACTGGCCACTGTATTTGCACAGTAAGTTTAATATCCATTTTTTGGCTCAAGATATGCCCTAATCTCCATAACTACAAGGATTTCAAATGTCTTTTTAAATACTTTTTCAAGCCATATGATAAAAGGAAATGACCTAGTTTTAGTCTTTATTTGAAGCTCAGAAATATAATAAATTAGGGAGACCATTACCAGGAAATGTTTATGCACCTAACTAACCATCAACAGCACAGATCTTGGTTTAACATGCTTAGAAATAGGATTAGTCCTATAACAATGCCATTTCATGCTTGGTGGTGACATTTAAAATGATACATTTAGACTCATTTGTGAAGCTTGTATGGCTAACATCTGGAGAAATGAGTACCTGTGAGATAGGAACAGGGGACTAACTATATGCAATAGGAAGTACTAGAAGGATATTTCTATCCTCACCCCTGTACTTGATAAATACATAAAGAGCTTCATGTTTAAGATTTGCTTTTACCGTAAGATGACTGATGTATGAAGCTTTTTAAATATATATTGTGGAGAACCTGGGAAGAAAATACTCAAATATGTACCAGCAAAAGTTATGCAATCTAGTCAATTATAACAACAATTGTATACAATGCAAAAATAGAAGAGCATGGGATATGTTAACATAACCAGAGACGTGAACAAATGTAGTATACCTTATTAATGACATAAACACATGTAGAAGACAAGTGCAGTCCTTAAGTATTTTCAGAACTAGAGAACTCAAATCATGGAAGTTGGAAGGCTTGAAGAGAAAATAAAGTAGGTCATGGTACAGGAACTTTTTCTTCTTTGGAGGAAAGCTCTAAAAGAAGAAATTGAAAGTTATTTAGATAAATCTCTTGTCAGTTATTTAGATTAATATGTTGTCAGTTGTTTAGATTAACCTTTTGTCAGTTGTTTAGATGAATCTTTTGTCACTTTATTATGAGGGCCCTAATGATGCAAGATCTGTTTGAGAGCTGGAAGTCACGTGGAAAATTGCTTTAAGTTGCAGCATGAGAAGGACGTTAATGTGAAAAAAATAGGTAGTGAAGGCGCTCGTCCTGAGTCTGAAACAGGATGGAAGAGCAGACATTTAATAAATATAATAATCAAATCTTTAATTTTACTGAGCAGTTTAATGATTCCACAATCTCAGACAACCAAGGAGAGTGTATACTATCAATCTGTAGTTGGTAGTTTCCTTTTGCCAAACTAATATTGTTTGAGAAGGTGTTTAAACACAATAAGATTTTCATCTGATCTCAATGATATAGGAAGTTTGCTTCAGTTCTGTGGTTGGAAAGAACTAGGAGTAGTTGCCACCTATTTTAGTAAAATTTTAGGACTATGCAGACTATTCTGATTTGGATTATCTTACTACCTTAGTGGTCTTGTACCAGGACAGAAGGCTGGATAGTGAGAGAAAGTTACTAAAGTATAAAAACTTCATTGGAGATTAGTAGGCTATCGACCCAGAGGTCATTTTAAGCCTAGCCATTTCGACCAAATGTAATACCATAGAGGTATTAATCAATAACCAAGATAGCATTTAGTGATGAATGCCCATGTCCAGAAGAGTTGTTGGTGCTATCCCTGGTAAGAATTTACAGTGCCCCATCCACTCATCAGGGTTCCACTTTAGTGTCATAGAGGTGCTCTGTTTCACATGAATTGGTAGCCTGTTTCAAAGAAGTGCAAGTTGCAGGAAGATAAAGCTGTCCCCTCCAGCATGTTCTACTTAAGTCATAGGCCATATTTATGTTCCCGGAACAGGTAGCCCTCTGCCCATTTCATTTACAGTTATGCAGAAAGTTCATTAGGTTTGGGTCTTGGGTTGCTCTGTAGGCCAGGCATAAGTCTGCCTTAAGAAGTCTATATGATACAGAGTATAGTGACAGGGATGTTAGTCAGTCTGTGTAAGGCACATGCTGAAAGCCCTTGATCTTCTTTGTTAGAAACCCCTGAGGTCTCTCTAATTGCTGCAGATGCTTAGTACGGTACATACCAAATTGAGTGTTATATTCAATTATGGGCCAGATAAGTGCTGAGTATAGTGAGGTTTTAGCTTCATTTGGTCCCGAGGAGATGCCTTTACTAATCAAGTGAGCTATGTGGAAAGCTGTCCTTACAATGGTAGACAAGTGGTGGTCAAAGTTAAGGTCACGGTCAACCTGTGATCCCAGGTCCTTTACCATTGCATAGGTACTTAGGGTATTGTTATTGATTTGATAGCATGAAGGAATATTGTTTGTGCCAAAGGGAATGATAATGCATTTCTTTGCATTCAGTTTTAGACCGTGACTAATATACCAGTCGTTTGTCTGTGTGAGACCATCCTGGAGTATACTAGCATCATTTGGGGATTCAATGATTGCACCTAGTTTGCAGTTGCCTGCAAACTTGGTCAGCCACAACTCTTTAGTTTTGACCTAAATGTCTGAGAAATATATAACAAAGACTAGGGGGCCCAGCACTGACCCCTGTGGCACCCCGCTGGTAATAGCTCTGCTGGATGATGTGGAGTCACCCAGTCTGATAGTGTGTGACCGGTTTGTGAGCAGTTGGCAACTCATCTTACAATGAAGGGGTTTACATTCAGTTTGCTAATTATCAGTAATGCCTGAATGTGGGATTGTGTCAAAAGCCTTTGCCAAGTTGAGGTATGCTGTGTGCACAGATTTGCCCTCATCAATGGTCTTGGTCACATTTTCAAAGAAATCCACCAGACTTAAGGGGCTGAATCTGCCCTTCACGAAGCCAAATTGGGTAGGGTCCAAGGTATGGAGGTCACCTGTATCTTTATTTATAAGGTCCATAATGATACATTCCATGGCCTTACAGATGAGGCTGGTCAGGCTTATGGATCTGTAATTCCCTGGGTCTGTTGCTAGGTCATCTTTGTGGAGAGGAATAACTGTAGTTGTTCTCTATTCCACAGGAACAAATCTTGTGGTTAGGCTATGATTGAAAAGGGTACTTAGCGGTGATGCTAGTACATTTTTTAGCCTGTTTAGAAGACAGCCTGAGATGTTATCTGGTCCCATAGAGGCCATGTTCTTTGCCTTGGATAGGGCTTTGAGGACCTGCTCTTCAAATATGTAAGGTGGGGGGAGAAGTTTGGGGGAGGGTTTGTTGTAAGTTAGGAGGGGATAAGAGAGTGAAATTTTCACAAATCCTATCCTCTAGCAGGTTCGCTATCTCTGTGGGGTGAGTGTGTGATACTGTTGGTTGTTGTTAACTTATTGTGGCCAATAAATGGCAAAATTAGGGCAGCATCTATTGACATATCATTACAGGAATTTAAATTACATAGTGTGTGTGCGTTTTTTTTTTTTAAAGTGCACTCAAAAAATATGTCTAATATTTTTGGTCATATAGTTTAAGAGACACTAGGGAATGGTAAAATAATTTAAAATGCAAAAGCAAAGATTGCACATACTCAAAATCATTCAAACAGCCAGTGGGACATTTCAGGTGTTGTGTAAAACCAAGTAATCATATCCTGCATCACTGTGTTTGTTCACAGGATTAAAATATTTTCAGGAGAATATCACATCCAGATAAAACCTGATGCAATCAGTTATATATATGTTCCTAGGAAAGATAGCATCTGAACAAAAACTGAAGAGACTAGAAATCTTAAGTGGCATTAAGAAGTAATCAGAGACAAAATAATGTAATCTAATATAGTCACTGTGGGTCCACATGTTCATAGATAAGTACTAGGCTAGCTACCCTTGTAGTATATTTTAAATCTAGCCAATTTCTCTTTTGGTGCTTGAATTGACCTATCCCATTTGGTGTTATTTTGGCTTTAGCAATTACATTGCCAGTAATTATAAATTACCTCTACTGAGAATAAATGGGATCATGCCATAAATAATTTGAGGGGACCCATGCATGGGATAAAGCATTTAGGAGCTGCTTCTTTCAATTAGTAGTACAGGGGTACTCCAAGGGAACATTTTCTGTTTCCTAACCGTAGATCAAGTTGCACTTGAATATGGACACTGATGATCTTTGTTTTACGTTAATGAGCAATCTGTTCCAGAGCACCAGTATCCTCTATGAAATATATCTGTTCCTCCAAACCATTCTGTTGATGTTGCAGAATAGGTTTAGATCCCTAGACTGAGTATTTCTAATACCATTTTAACTCGTAAATCCATCAGTATTGGGTTGAAGAATGCCTTTTATGCCAAACACAGGTCACCTTTTAGCACTCTGTAGTATATCGAGTAGAGTGACATGGCTTTGAGCCACTCCATGTAGGCCATACTGTTAACGTTTTAGTAACTATCTCTGTTGGCATTCCAGTTGTATGTGCCTGGAGAGATACATCCCAAAGTGGGTATTATACTAAATGACTGGCCTAATGAGCACTGAGTAAAGGGGGTCAATGATATCCCTATATCTAGACACAATGCCTTTGTTTATAAGTTCTGTAATATAAAAGGACTTTCTTATGAAGGTAGACACAACTTGGTCAAAAGTTAAAATACTGTAAACATAATTTCCCAAATCCCAAGCAACTGGGTTACCTCCTATGGGTGTATTGTCAATGTGGTAGTTTCCATGGTAAATGCATCAGAGGAAAGTTTAATACATTTATTTGGCATTTAGTTTCAGTCCATGATTTGGCACCAGTTATGTATATGGGAAAAACGTTTCTGCAAGAAGGTTAAGTCATTTGTGAATTCAGTGACTGCTCCTTAGTTGCAGTCATGTGCAAACTTAGTCAGCTAGAGCCCCTTGGTTTTCAGGAATGATGCAATTATGATGTATTGACGTTGTAAAGTTTGTACTTAATATGCCTGTAAGAAAGCTGGTACAGCAAGATATAGCCTGCTGATGGAGCTGTGAACAAAAAAGGATTTTTGAGATGCTGAAGAAACTAGTCAATGGCATTCACATATTAAACTGGTTACATCACAAGTGAATACAAATTAGAATGATACAAGAGATGTAATCCTACAAGACAATTTGCTCCTTGCTTTTAGATCAAGATTATTTTGAGATGCACAAAAGAGATATATTCAGGATGAAAATGAACGGTTAGCAATTTTGCATGAATATGAGAAATTCCATGAATATGTAATAAAGAAGTTCAAGTGGAAACAAACCACAAATCCTAGCAAAGCAAAAACTCTCTCCATTTATACTCTCTTCTTGCTCTTCCTACTGACACCTACTGCTCCCAAAGACCCTCCCTTAACTCTCCTTCACTTAATATATTTTAACTTCACTCTCCTCCTGAGTTCATCCTATACTTGCATAACAAAAAAAAAAACACAGTTTGTCTACACTCTGTACAAATTATATCATTGTAAATGTAATGTCTTGAACTTTGTATGATGAAAATGTAAACAGGGATGTTTTTAAGATGTAACTACTGTCTTGAACTATTTGAACTAGGCATGTTGCAAATGTAACAAACGTTTGTCGGAAACAATGTATTTTATTTTATTTTATTTTTGTATAATGTACTTTGTAATCATGTGGAACTTTTCTCCCCAGGCTTCCACTGAAAAAGGGCTCTGACTCAGTTGGACTTTCCTGGTCAATAAATGTCAAATAAATAAATAAATAATCAAAGCATTTGTGCAAGGTTCCCCTCAAACTGCAAAGTATGTTACTTAATTCGCAGAATTATAGTCTGAAAGTGCAATAAAGACCAGGTAAGGACATCCACACAGCAGATGACTAGGGCATACTTTCCAGAAATACATGAAATTGTTACAGAAAAACATTAAATACAGTTTGGATAACACCACCTTTATCAGTGGCAGGGAAAAAAGTAATGAATTTCAGAGATGCATTGATAGTGATTTATTTACTGAAACATGTTGTAATGAAGAGTTTACCTGAAATCACCATTAAAGAAATACATTCAGTTTTATTTTATTTTTAAGGAAGAACTATGCTGTGTCCAGGGATACTGTTCAAAGTTGACAAAGCAGTAGCTGGCAATCACATGGGGTAACAAAGGCTGAACACATGGCTCACACAAGGACATAGAATTGTCCAAAGTAAAACCAAGGGACATAATGTGTTAGCTAGGAATATCAATTTGAGCAAGTACTACAAAGTTGTGTGAATGCTAGTCAATTCATAACAGCAGTCCAAAGAAGAAATGTTAGCACACCAAAATCTTCATTGCCTATGGAGTAAATAGGCATTGATTGCTTCACGTCATATAAGCAATGGATGTCAATTGTGTGGATTCTTATTTGAAGTTCTTTTAAATAATAAGATTGACAGACACAAGGAGTTCAAGTTATAGTTAGGTTCATAGGTTCATAGGTTCATACTAGGCTATCTGCCCTAGGGCATTTATAAGCCTAGCCAGAGTGTGTTTGGCTTTCACCACACATTTCAAATTAATTTTGCTATGCCCTTTTTCGAGGTTAGTATACTGTGCCTCTGTCTAACAGTGACACAGAAGTGATACCCGGGGTAAACCTATGATCTCCCATCCACTCATCAAGATTTCTCTTGAAGAGAGTCAATGAGGGACTCTGCCTAACCTGGACTGGGATTTTATTCCAGAGTGAAGGGAGCCTCTGGGTTATGAATCTGTCCCTCCAGCATGTTCTATTTATTTCAGTGCTGAGGTTCAAGTCTCTTGATTGGTTTGGATTTTCTGAGGTGCAGCATGTCCATTAATTCCGGGTTGGACATGGCTTTATACGTCAGGCACAGATTGCTTCTGAGCAGGCGGTATGCCACTGAGTAGAGCTGGAGTTTCTTTAACTGGGCAGCATATGGCATCTGTTTGAGCCCTTTGATCCTCTTGGTGAGGTACTTTTGGGGTCTTTCCAGTTGCTGCAGGTGTCTGGTAAGGTACATCCCAAAAGGAGCATTGTACTCAATTATGGGCCTGATGAGGGATGAGTAAAGAGGCACGATGACCTCCCCTGATCTAGATGTGAATCCCTTCATGATTAGGTGGGCTATATAAAATGTTTTTCTAACCACTTTGGCCACATGGATGTCAAATGAGAGATTGCTATCAACTTGG